>NC_056733.1:5182502-5272504 GCF_019279795.1 Protopterus annectens | reverse complement strand
GTTTTATGACACTGGCAGACGTTAGAACACCCAGAGGGGAAAAAACCTATGATTGTCAGTAACTGACATCTTTTGCCCACACTGGCAACGTTTAAACCCAGATTTAGCTTTTTCAGACATTTTAATAAAGCTAATAAATGGATAGGAAAAAAGTCAAGTCCAGTATAAAAGTCCAATCCGGTAAAAATGTCAAATCCAGTAACAGTGTCTAACCAGTAGTCAAATCCTGTAAAAAGTGGGATAGGCCCGAGCGAACTCTAATAAAGTTAAAATTAACTTTAACTGGAACCGAGAAACACCTCGAGACAGTATCACACTCACACACAGTCAATAACAAAAGAATTAGAAAATTTTAAACTTCAAGAAATATAAGAAAAATATTTAAATCTTAGCTTTAGGTGCTCGAGCTCGATCAAGTGATGCGAACGCTGCAGCGGCAAACTAGATCTGAGGTAAAGGCAGAGGGGGATTGTGGGAGTTAGGTTGGTCTCGAGCTTCTTCTCGATGCAGAGCTTGCAAGCGGCCGACATGGAGCCGAGGATCGGCTCCGAACCCAGGTGTAAGAACAAACGGCGAGATCGAACACTCTCACATGATCGTTTTTACAATCTGAACCCTGAGCAAAGACGGGCCCTAGAGAATCTTAGTAAGAACAAAGACTTAACAATAAAGATGGCAGATAAAGGAGGGGCTGTAGTGGTCCTTGACACTGACTGGTATAACATGAAATTATCTGGATTGTTGGCAGACAAAGATGTATATCATTTATTGAATCCAGTAGAGGTCAGGAACATTATTAGTAAGGTACATGGACGGATTAAATGGTTGTATACTAACATGTATATCACTCAAGACTTCATGGAATTCTTTCATGTGGATAAACCAGTCATTCCTGTGTTCAAGGCCCTACCCAAGGTGCACAAATCATTGACAGACCCACCCCTTAGACCCATAGTTTCGGGAAGGGGGTGGGTCACGGAGCATTTGTCAATATGGTTGGAGTGCACACTTAGACCTTATGTAGATCGTATGAACAATGTTCTGAAGGACACTGCACATTTCCTTAGAGTTTTGGGTGAAATGAACAGGGAAGGTAGCCAGGAGGGCACTATGTTGGTAAGCCTTGATGTAAATAGTTTGTTCACAGTAATAGGCAACGAGTATGGCATAGCAGCCTGTGTAGGGATTCTGAAGGATGTGGGTGTCGTAGAGAAAGAACTTTTTCTCATAGAAGAGTCACTGAAACTTGTCTTGGAGAATAACATCTTCTTGAGCAATGGATCAGTGTTTAGGCAAGTACAGGGGGTAGCCATGGGTACCCCCTGTGCAAATCGCCAACCTAGTTCTCTCCTTCTGGGAAAAGAAACATGTTTTAAACCACAGAGATTGGAGACCACATATAGGGGTTTATCTACGTTTTGTAGACGATATCTTTATTGCCTGGAAGGGGGGTGAACAAAGGCTAAATACTTTTATGGAATATTTACACTCTACCACATCCTTCTTGAAGTTTGATATCAAGAGCTCATGTGAGGCTCTGGACTTCTTGGATGTCACAGTAGAACTTACACCCATAGGCTTTAGTTCCAGATTATATCGAAAAGAGAGTTGGAAGAATTCTTTGCTCTCATTTGACAGCATGCACCCTAGATATACCTTTTCCAACATAGTGGAGGGGCAGGTTGGCAGGATCTCTAGGATCAGTCGACAGGATGAACATTTTGAGAGAGAGAGAGATAGATGACTTGAAAGAATGTTTCCAAGAAAGAGGGTATAGATGTGAGCTAGTGGAAACAGCAGTAGCAAGAGGTACTGCGAACAGGCAAGGTAAATATAGACCATGGCTTGATGTTACGACGAGCCTAGGAAGTAATTATAGTAATCACAATGGTCACCGGATTAAAGGTAGGAAGAAGGAAACTATACCGAGGATAACACTAACATATGGCAGTAATGTCAAAGGGGTGTGTGACATCATCAAGAGGAATTGGAACATTATCACTAGTGACAGAAACTTGAGTGATATAGTAGGGGACTTTCCACAATTTAGTTATAAGAGGAATAAGAACCTGAAGGATATACTCTGTCACGATAGGGGAAACAATGAGGTCACATGCCTACCTAGGTCACTGGGTACTGTCCCATGTGGGGGCTGTAAGGCTTGTGAACATATTAATAGGGAGACAGTGTTTGTACATCCTTCCACAGGGAAGAGTTTTCATTTTAAAGGGAGAGCTACCTGTAGGACCATTAATGTGGTGTATTTGGCTGATTGCACGTCATGCTCAAGATATTATGTTGGTAAAACCAACAACATGCTTAAGGTCAGGATACTACAGCACATTTAGTCAGTTAGGAACTGTGATGAGCACAATGCGCTATATAATCATGTAAAGGATAATCCCACACATAGATTTAAATTTAGGGTGATAGCCAATGTATTCATTAATAAGAGAGGGGGTGACATTAGGTTAAAGACAGAAACCATAGAATCAAAGTGGATTTTAGATTTAACAGCCCATATTCAACCTGGGCTGAATGATATGGTGCCTCTGAAGCCAACACTTAAAAGTAGGCGTACTTTTTATTAAGTAAGAGTAGTGGCAATGTGTTTTTAATGATGACTTGTTAGTTTCAGCTAACAATCAAAACAGGGTGGGGTTTTTTACTGAAGAGTGATTGGTGTATGTTTATTTTAAAATGTGATGTTTGTGAGAAGCACTTTGTCTGAAGAAGGGCCTACCAAAGCTCACTATGATACTTTTTGGTTTGTTTTGTGTTTTAATAAACATTTTACAGCATTTGTACAGCAGCAGTTCCCAGTGATGTTTTTGGTTTTCTGATATATATATATACTCCTATATACACACACATATATATATATATATATATATATATATATATATATATATATATATATATACTCCTATATACACACACACACACACATATATATATATATATATATATATATATATATACACACACACACACATATATATATATATATATATATATATATATATATATATATAAATGAATTTGTAAGGATTCTTGGTCTTTCCTTGAAAAGATTAATAATTTAACCTTCCATGTCGAAAGAAATTTTTAACAGTGGACGTTAAAGACCTCTATTCTTCCGTCCCTTATGTTGAGTGTATGGAATGTGCCTTGGCAACTATGCAGAAAAATGGAGCCACACGGGAGGAATTGGATTTGGTGGGTGAACTACTCGATATTATTTTATCTTACAACTTTGTGACTTTTGACAACAGATTTTATCTTCAAAAGGTTGGCGTAGCGATGGGATCTCCTTTCGGGGCCAGCTTTGCCAACCTAGTAATGGCATATTGGAAGAACCACTTCCTATTGAATGACAGTATTGGTGCGTCCAAAAGCATCCACTTTTACACGCGCTTTTTGGACAACATATTCATTTTATTTGAAGGAGATTCTACCCAGGCAACAAATTTGCTGTCATATTTAAATTCAACCACTACATTCCTACAGTTTACATTTTCTTTTTGCACTGAGAAGACAGCATAACTTGATGTGGAACTTTCAAAAGATCATAGTAAAGCTGGTTACATCTCCAGAATTTTCAGGAAGGAGACTTACTCTAATGCCTTTCTCCACTATTCAAGTTGTCATCCCTTTCACAGAAAAAATCAGTTGTGAAAGGGCAACTTGTTAGAGCCGCACGAATGGTCTCTAAAAAAAGAGTACTACTTATTGGAATGTGACTTATTAAAAGATATGTTCATCAAAAGGGGGTATCCCCCCCCCCCCGGGTTGGTTCTGGAAGTGACATATGAAGTCCAATCCAAGAGAGATAATGGCTTGTATGTACCAATTTTGAGCCAAGGGCACAACCATCCACTTCCAGTATCTACCTTGGAAAATTCACCAGTTGTACATCATTTTATTTGTACTTTTAGTGTCGATGTTGGCAGCATCAGATCAATAATATTAAAAAACTGGCTTTTCTTTACTAATGAGAACTCAATAGGAGGAAGTCTTACAGACAACCAAGAATTGTGTTCAGAGGGGCATGAACTTGAAGGGTATTTTAGAAGGAGATAGTAATTCTTTCAAGATTAGAAAAAGGCATGTTTAAATGCAACATGTGTAGGTTTTGTACATTTATGACCACGGGGTCTACTTTTGTTGTTGGGAATAATAAATTCAACATTAACCACAAAATCGATTGTCAGACTAAAGGGGTAGCTTATTTAGCTAAGTGCAACCACTGTCCAGCTTTCTATGTCAGGGAAAACTGACAGGAAGCGGAGGAAACATGTATACGAGCACCAGTACTGCATTAACAAAAATAAATGTGAAAATGCCTTGCCTAAACACAGAGATACCTACCCTGAACATGAGTTTAGTTTTAAAGGGATAGACATGGTGCCGGTTAATGCGAGGGGAGGTCTTGTCTTCATTATTACTAAAAAAATTGGAATTAGTTTGGCAATTACGTTTAGATGCAAGTAACTTTCCTGGTCTTAATGACCACTTATCGATTAAATGTATTTTGAGACTCAAGAGCCTCATTAGATAGTTTTTATCACTGTCTGTAGTATAATTCTTATTTTCTACTGGTTAAATTATAACCTGGTAGAGAATCCTAGTTATAAAATAATTTTAATGGTTTTATTTTGTTTTTATTTTTGTTTAGAAATAAAGTATTTATACATTTACACACATTTTAAATTAAAGTTCAGTAGAAGGAGTGTAAACTGACTACAGGTTTTTATATGCTGGAGTCCCTATATACATGTCTTTACATAGTTTTTACACAATTTTATAAAAGTGACAAACTGTTTTTGGATAAACTACTTTGTATTTTTTTTTTCAATTAACAGATTTGATTGCTTGATTAGTAGGTATTTAAGGGCATTGCAGTTTGTGATTAACTTGTCTGAAGTTTTGCGATTGGAGCAGGACGAAAGGCAGAAGTGTATTGCTTAACAATAAATCGTTTCATCTTACTCGGCTGAGCTGTAACTTATTTTGTTTGGACTTTATTCATTTGGTTTGAGTGTATTTGATTTTTCGTTTTTGCATCACAGTAGTGAGGTATGAGAAGCTAATATCAACCATCTTTGTAGAAACCACATACAGCACCCATAATGTTAATGCACCTTATTTTCATTTTTATTTTATCTATGCTTTTGTTGACTGGGTTAATCAAACTATACCAGTGCCTCTTTTCATGGGGAACCAAGGTGGTATTCATACTATCTAGGGGAAAAATGGCCAGAAAACCTCTCCTACTCTTTACTTCTATAACTGCAGTGGGATTTTTTGCATCCACCTACGTTGCCACCAACTCAACAGATGGGACCTTGGCTCCAAAAAAACAGCACAACCAGGAGTCTTGCACCCCCCCCCCCCCCCAAAGTACACTGCAGTGTCAGTTTTGGAAAACTGATGCAACTGCCTGTTGTGGGAATACAGCCTTCTGATCTTCTAGAATCAATGGTGAGTGTTACCAGTTGAGCTACTGACACTGAGTTTAAATGCAAAATATACATATTTAAACTCTGTTCCTATTATCTATACACATTTTTAACAGATGAGAAAACATACTGAAAAAGACATAGCTGCTCTAACCCCTCAAAAAAATGCAGTGATGGAATCCAATTACTCCGTTAAGCACTTTTGTCAACAGACCTGAGTTAATTAGAAATGACAAATGATTCTTTAAATGGTATGTATATCATGTAACACATGTCTAGAAAAACATTAAATTGTGTAACTTCAATCAATCAATGCAATGTGTACACAGTAAACCATAAAAGTAATTAGAACTTTATTTTTTTAAACTTTCATAAAACATTATTTACTTTGTTGCCCACACAGCTGTTTAACCTTTAAAATACATTTGATAATGACATGTTCACTGTGTTCCAGAGAACGAATGCATTCAATCTAATGTACCAGTTTAAATCTAAGGTCTTTTTCAATTACTCAAATCACAACCTCCTATGTTCTCTGTTAAACTACCAATACAAAAAACAGGAATTTTTTAATTCCTACATGTTGATGAATGTTTGAACAATGCATTTTCATATATTTTTTTACCTTAATGGTATAAAAATCCACTGATATGTGAGCTCTGTTTATACAGTCAGCACAATAAACTACGTTACTGCTGATGCATGAAAATCTGTTTACTGCCAAAACTGTAACTAGAATGTGACAAAATTTGAATGCTGCTGTAGACTAATTACAAAGGAAAGTTCCATTACTCCTTTCAGTAGAGAAACGACCCATCTCAATTAGAGCATTCACTTCTAACATATTGCTTTACATTTTCACCCTTCTTGCCAATGTAAAGTGGTTCAGTGGTAATTTTCTACAAAATTTCTTTATGTCCCATAAATATTCTCCAACTGTTTAATAAAACATCTTTATAGCCTTAGTAACTATACTGTAAGGTATAAGGAAAGCATGGTGAAACTTGATATCTCTTCCTTGATATAACTCAGAATAATTGAAGTATAGATCCATAAGCAAACATGGTCATCGAACACATATCAAATTGCATTTCATCGAACCCCCTCCCCCGTTAATTATACATACCAAATCCTAAATCGCAACACAGTGGGGAGAGAGCAAATGTCCTGATCCCTACCATAATACAGCCTCAATAAGAAAAAGTTATGTTCTTACCATAATGTTACTTCTGTGCTGTCTATCTTCATTCATCATTAACCTGTGGGTTTCGGTTCCGACCCTCAGAACACACTCAGCGGCTTCACAAGCTTGAAATTCAAAGCTTGAGCTCCTCTTCCCTTTCTATTATACCCCCTTTTTCCAAAATGCCTCAGATCGAGTGTGGTACAAGTACATATACCAAGTCAGCTACAAATAAAGCATCAAAGGTAAAGACACAAAAGATCAGCAGGAGCTCAAACAGGAACAATAGTTCCATGGATACATCTGTCAGGTCACTTGAAACACAGGACTGGGGGAAGGAGGGGGGGTTAATGACGACTGAAGATAGACAAGACAGCTTGAACGTTATGGCAAGAACATAACCTCTTTATCTGATGTTGTCATCTTCATTTGGTCATTAACCTGTGGGACAGAGTTCCTAGGTGGCCCTCATGGAAGGATATTCAGGAGTACAGCAGAGTCGAAAGAAACCTACTTCTGGAAATGATTTTCAATTTATAACGAGTAATGAATTATGAGGATTAGACCATGTAGCCGCTTGCACAGATGTCTTTAATAGAGACTCTTGACCAAAAGGCACGAGAGGTTGCCACAGACTTTGTAGACTGGGCCTTAATCTGACCAGGAACAGGGATGTTCTTACACAAATAAAGAAGAGAGTCTTTTAACCATCTAGCCAAAGTCGTCTTTGTGGTTGCTTTACCTCATTTGGTGTCAGAAAACGATATGAACAACTGCAAGGATTTTCTGAAATTTTTAGTTCTGTCCAAGTAAAAACGTAATTGTCTATGCACATCAAATAAATTGAAGAGTGTACTCCCCTTTATTCTGGACATTTGGAAAGAAAACAGGAAGGTTAATGGAATGACTGATATTGGCTCCCGTAGCCACTTTAGGCAAGAAGGATGGATTGGTGCATAAGGTTACCCTGTCTTTGTGAAAAAATAGATACAGGAACTTGGAGGAAAGAGCTTGCAAATCTGAGATTCTACCTGCTGAAGTAATGGCCATCATAAGGAGAGTCTTCCAAGAAACTTCAAGTCTGCTGTGTCTGCCAGTTTGAAAGGACAGTGAATCAGGACCTGCAACATGACAGTCAAATTCAAAGGGGGAGTACAATCTTTAATGGGAGGGTGACGTAAAAGGTACCCCAAAGGAAAGCTTTGCAAAGTTTTGATGAAGCCAATGCAGAAGAGTCCTCCCCTAAAAAAATAGGAAATAGCAGCCAGCTGAACCTTGACCATGGAAAAACTAGCCTCCCCATCGTTAAAAAGGGCAGCCAAGAAATCCAACACTGTAGGGATGGAGGCTGTAAAGAGGTCTATCTGTTTCTGTTGGGCCCATAAGGAAAACTTTTTCCACTTATCTGATGGAAGGTTTGTGGGCAGAAATCAATATCTTCTAGACAGGGGAAGACAGCCTGGTATGTCTGGCCATCATTGGAATTGGAGAAACCATGCAGTTAGCTTCAGGCCTTGAAGGTCTGGGTGAGGGTGCCACAAGGGGTGATGTAAAAGATCTGGATCCGGAGTCACTGGAGGGCAGATCAGATGAGACCAAAGATGGGTGAACCAGAATTGTCAAGGCTAAAAGGGGGCAATGAGGATGATTTTCCTCTTCAACCTGGATGCCTTCTGCAAAAACATGGAAATTACAGGGAGGGGGGAAACACAAATTAGACAGGGAGGCCAAGCATGGACTAGAGCATCCCTTGAGGACCGTCCCTGAGGAGGGATTAAGGCAAAGAACTTGCTGCACTTGCTGTTGAGAGGGGAGGCAAAGAGGTCACAGGAGGGCTGACCCCATTTCTGAAAGATCACGTTTGCTGTGGACTGGTTGAGAGACCACTCATGAGGCATCAGTAGGACCCAGCTGAGCCTGTCTGCCAGAATGTTAGACTCAACCAGAATGTACGTTGCCACTAGAAAGCAGATGGTAGAAACCACCCATTACCACACACTCACCTTCTTGACACAGGGGATAAGACCTGGTTCCTACCTGTTTGTTGATGTACCAGACTTCTGACATGTTATCCATCTGTGTTGCAATAGTCCCTAGAGGTTAAAAGCTGTGACGAAGGAGAATGCTCTCACCTCTAGCAATGTCTTTCAGCTTTTTCCAGTTAGGGGTCGCCACAGCGGATCACCACTCCGGAGATTAACTGGCAGTGGTGTTTTTACTGTGTCGAGTTGTCAGCCGGGTGCCCAACCTTCACAGAAGGCACACCCATACACACATGCACCTACCTGGATGTCTTTAAAACTCGTTCGACCACAGGGAGGACATGCAGACTCCGCACAGAAGGCCCTCCAGCCGAGAATTGAACTGGAAAACCTCTTGCTGTGAGGCGACAACACTAACCGCTGCACCACTGTGGCCTCCAGAAAGCTCTCATCTCTAGGACTCCAACATGCAAATTGGTCTCCAGGGACATCCATGTGCCTTGAACCATCCGACCGAGATAATGAACCCCTACTCTATCTGGGAGTCATCTGTGGTCACCATGGTGTTTGGGGCAGGAAGGATGAAGGGTTGCCCTTAAGAAACGCCCACAGAGTGAAGCCACCATAATCATCCATTGCAAGATTCTCATGTGACGGTATGCTGTGGGCAAAAGAGGTTTTGTTGCTGCCATCGAGCCAAGAACCTTGAGGACCAAGCTTGCTGGGGGTTGGTATGGCTAGAATTTGTCTGTCATGAAGATGCAGGCTTGACACTCAATCCACTGTCAAAAAGGCTCGGGAAACTGTGGTGTTGAATTGTGCCCCTATGAATTTTATCACTTGGACTAGTTCCAACTGAGATTTCTCTAAATTGAGAGTTATGCTGAGGTGAGGGGCCAGACATACGAGATAATCCCTGGCCTGAATAATGCAATGCCTCGTTGGAGCGGTCAAGAGTCAGTCATCCAGATAGGGAGATACCTGGAGTCCCTGCAGCCTGAGATGAGTTCAATCACCAAGCATTTGGTGAACAATCTGGGGGCTGTGGTGAGACCAAACAAGAATGAGCTGAATTGAAAATGACTGGCTCCCAGCCTGAAATGAAGAAACCTTCTGGAGCACCTGTCCATCTTAATGTGGTAGTACACATCCTTTAGGTCTACTGAGCACATCTAATCGTTCAGGTCTCAGCAGAGGTAGAATGGACTGAACCATAACCATTCTGAACTTCGTGTTCCTTACCAATTTGTTCAGGGATGTCAGGCCCAGAATGTGCCTTGGGTCCCCTGTCATTTTGGGAACCAAAAAGAACCTCAAGTAAACACCTGATCTGACCTGATCGGGAGGGACCTCCTGGATGAGACTTTTTTGCAGCAATTTTGCAATTTCCAAGGCTGCCTCCTCCCCTCTGATTAGGTAGTACATCGGGGAGAACAGATTTTTGTCTTGGCTTCACTAAAAAAGTAATGAAGCATCCTTTGGAAACGTTCCTTAGCACCCAGTGATCTTTTTGTGATGGCTTTCCAGGCTTCGGGGTGCAAGGAAAATTGCCCCCCCCCGATTGCCTCCAGAGGAAGGCAGTTGAGCAACCGTTCAAGAGCACTGAAAGGGTCTGAGAAAGACTCTTGACACCCTTGGTTCTGCAGACCGCGTCGCCCATGTAGGTGGCGTCTACCATTTTGCTCATTTTCCCCTCTGCCTCTGGGGGAAAAAAATCTCCCCAAGAATCCTGGAAAGGACCCTGAGATTTCTTGAACCACATCTTTTTACTCCCACACAGGTTCCTGGAGAAGGACCTTTGCGGGGTAGAAAAACAGATCCTGACGGCAGACAGGGTCTTCCCATCTTTCTCACTGCCAAACAATGTGTCGAACAATGGGCCAAAACAAGGTTGATCTGTCAAAAGGCACACTGATGAAGGATGTTTTGAAAGGCTCTGCAACCGGCCACCCTTGAGGTACACTCTGCTGCATGGGATATCATTCTCATGGACGCATTAGACAGGAACTGGAAGGTGGCCATTCCTAAGGAGAAGACCTTCTGCTACTCTGCAGACATGGACCCCAGGGACGAGCTAGAATTTTCCTTGACCAAATCCTTCTGTAGTCTCGTAAAATGGGAAACGTAGTTTAGCAACCTCAAGAAGATAGTGGCAGAGGAGTACACTCTTACCAAATCTGTCCAAAGTCCTAGACTCCCTGTTAAGGGGATAGACAGAGGAGCTCTGTTGGGCCAGTTCCTTTTTGGTGGTTGCCGCAATAACCATGGCATCAACCGGAATACCCTTTTTCTAGAAAGGTTTGCCCTGGGCAGCAGTCAAATTTTTGTCAGCGTGCTTGGGAATGGCCTTTACCATGTCTGGTTCCCTCCATGCCCTAGAAGACACCAGCTCAATGAGTCTGCGTCTGCCGGGGTAGACACCCAGGATGTAGATTGGCTGGACCCAAAAGCCTCCAATAGAACTGACTGCTCCAACGAGGGGCTTTGGGAGGACCATCCACCACTTTGAGGGAGGATTTTGAGAATCCAAAGGAGACATCATCCAGTGGAGATCTCGGGGGGCCCCTCCCCTTCCTTGAAATCAGTATCGGTGGTGACAGATTCTTCCAGGGAAATGACATGCCTTGTCTTGCACAGCCTCTTCCTGGGAACCTCCTTGGTGGGATGCTCCGGGGAGGTGTCAGAAGATGTGTGGTTCCACAGATGAGACCGTTTGGAGGCTTCCTGGGGCCAGCTGTCCATGTGGTAGGCGATAGGCCTTGTAGACAGATTCAGTGGAGATGAGGGGAGGTTCAGCAGGGGGAGAACAGAGGGTCTTCCCAGAGTGAGAGAGGACCCTCTCCACCACTTCAGAGGCAGGACGACTCCAGATGCCAGACAGCAGTCCCCCCCCCCCAGGGCCAAAGCCACTGGAGCAGGCAACCCTCAAGGGCTCCGAACCTCCCGCTCCAAAGGGGAAGCCGGAGCCAAGCTGCTGAATGCCGATGCACAAGGGGAAGCAACAACTCTGAGAACTTTGGAGTCAAAGTCATCCCCCCATAACTGACATCAAGGCTACAGCTCCAAGACACACTTGGCACAGAATTGGCACTGAATACGTTGGGGAAGCAGTTGGAGGCAAACATGTGTTGATTATCAGCACAGACACCCAGGTTCCCGGGACCAGTGGAACAGATGACTTTGAAACCACACGTCGAACCCGAGGAGGAGCCACAGGGAGGAACAGGTACTATCTCACAGTTCCAGTGGGGTATGGAGCAGGCAACATCTCCATCTGAATCTAGACTTTGAGAAATTGCCTCATCAACCTACCAACATTCTTATCCATAAGGCTCCAAGAAGACCTGATGGAGGGAGAAATGGAGGCAGGTTTGGACGTCCATTTAGGGGTGGTCTCCCGGAGTGGAGACCTCAGAACTGCTGTTCAAATGAGGAGGCCTTAAACAACAAACACACTTCATGTGGCATCAGACAAGGGGATATTATGCTCACAGGAAGTGCACTTCTTAAATCCTAGGGGCTTGTCACCCCAGTTTAATTTAGACTCGATCACCACTAAAGAAGAAACTTTTTTTTTAAAGACAAAGGAAGGGAAGAAAAGAGCGAGAAGGACTATGGCAGACATAAATCAGAGTACAACTAGGAGCTAAGAAGAAAAGGATGGAAGAAAAAAACTTAAGGGAAAAAAGAAAAAAACACAGCGGAACATGCAATGAAAACAGAGTAGCTCAAAAGCACAGGCAACCTAGTTGCTTGTATGACGAGCTGCAAATGAGATCTGAGACATTCTGGGGGGAAGGGGATATTACTGGAAGGGAGGAGGAGCTTGAGCTTTGAATCTCAAGCTTGTGAAGCAGTCGAATCAGTTCCAAGGGTCGGAACCGAAACCTACACATTAATGACCAAATTAAGATGACATCAGATTAGTTTGACGAATGACATGTTCGATAAAATGCTATTTGATGATGTGAAGTTTTGATGAAATAGGCACCCCTGCATTATTACCAGTTAAAATATGATCATTACTACTACCTCTGCTTGATTGCACTTGTAGTGAAACTATTATATCCCATGCAATCAACTAAAATCTGGAGACTGATCAACTCCATTTCAAAATCTTTATAACATAAAATCAATCTAGATAATAACATAAAATCAATCTAGATAACCTGCTAGCTTGATTTGGGTTCTGATGGGAACCAAATTAACACCTTTTACATGAATTAACGTTAACATGACAAATGAGGACAAGTGATTAAAAAGACATAGTAATGGTGATGTTACTGCAGAAGAAACATCAAAGACCCAGCAAGACATATTAATGGTTAAAAATACTTCTTTTTCAATCAGCACAAGTACTTCTAGATTCTAAGATGGACATTTCTGCATATGTGTTTTCTGGTACTGAACTAAAGCATCAAAAGATTTAAAAGTATAGAATTCAAGCTGAATGCAGCAGTCAAGGTCAAGCAGAAAGCAAGAGGTACACATACAACTGAAAAAACAAAAAGCATGCTGCAGTATTCATTTTCAGTGCATCAAATCACATTTATGCCACCAAATTAGGCTGCAGAATATAGCAATTATTTCTTATCTCCTGCGCTTGCTAATAATCTGAGCACTCTTTTCTCACCATCAGGGGACAATGCTATTGTGGAAGCCATAAAGACTTTTGCTAGAGCTTATATCTCTAATCACTTCATGGCAGCTTGACAAAATTTCTCACAATGCCAAACTACAACTGAATGCATGATTCCCCTCCTGCCAAATCCAGCTAAACACTGTCACTGCACGGTCAGTTTGTGCCATCCATATCATTAAATCCAGCTTCCTCGGTCAGTACTGGACCCAGGATGCCTTACCTCCACGAAAAAAGAGCAAGTTTGTGACAGCGACTCACTCCTACTTTCTCAGATTCAATTTTCCTGCAGCTAAGTCTACAAATGAAGGCAAGCTGTTTGGTTAAACTCAAGGCTTCAGTTTGCTGTGCCATGGAGCTGGAAGAAAATATTCAGGAAAGACATGGTGGCTGGATGTTATCCATGCATAAAGCTGTACACGAAGAAGGCTAAGCACATTCTCCCTGAAGAACTGATAACTCAGACCTGAAGCATTGTAGCCCCAGGTTAACCACCTGGCTTGTCTGAAGAGGTAGTTTAGATATGCAACCCAATATGGTGAAATCTGTAGGAAGAAACCAGACAAAACACTTCTAACAGCAAAATGACAACTTGCACACAGGGAACCACCATTTGAACCCTAGGGGAGACAGCTTGGGAGCAAGCAGAATGGTATGCTTGAAAAAAGGATAGCAGACCAAAGCAGAGAAGAAGTGTGTGTGTGTGGTAACTTTTTTTTTTTCAAAGTCATACATACCCATGCTTCATAACATGCAGGTTCCACAATTTCATTACTTCCTTTTCTCCTTCGTTAACATCAGTAAATTCTTCTATTTGCTGTACAGTAAAACAAAAGCAATAAATAATATATTATGTAAACGTCAGCAAAAAGCTATTCTGTGTGAGGATGGTTGGTGTGAGCATAAATACATATATGCGATTGCTAACATAAGCTAATGACTTTAACCAAAGAGGTGCAAATTCTAAACATGCTGTACAGCACAAAATACTTCATTCCTGAAAATCTACTATATAACATACACACTTAACTAGTCATCACTGTCCTCTGAAAGGCTATAAATTTTCATTTTTTAATGGAAAACCAGGCAGAATATTACAATCTGAACCACCATTTGTATACAACATATTAGTTCACAGATTATTGCATTTTTGAGCTGATTACTGCACTTAAGGTAATGCAAAGCAATAAGCTCTAGAAAGACAGACTACACTGGAAGTCCACCCCCCCCCCCCCAGCATTTCTTTGAAGAATGGTCCCTTCTCAAGTCATATTCCGTATCTCAAAGTGGTACAAGCAGCACTTCCTATCAGAACAGGAAACGTGAGGAGTGCTGAGCACAACCCCCTCGCCTTTCAAGATAAAAACTGTAAATTTAATGCTACTAGACTGAAGTTACCAACAAAAATTCATCTCTGAGGCTCTGTTGCTTTTGTGGTTTACTAATTCTACTTAAATGACAAAAGAAATAAATAAAAAATAAATAATGATTCCAGCAGTTTGAAGCTGCAACATGGGTCTCAACTTCTTAAGAAGCCAATGTGGAGCACAGACTCTAAGCAATGAGTGACAAACAGCCAAATGTGGAACACCTTATTTTTGCAGCATGAAAAAAGTTATGTACTGACCATAATGTTTCATCTGTATTGTCAATTATCCATCTCTTCTCACATATGGGTTCTGGATCCGATCCATTCTATTTGACTCGGCTGTTACTAAGCTTGTGGCAACCAAATAATTCCTGGATACCTCCCCCTTACCCACGATGCATCTCTCCCGGTTACCTCAGATCTTGTTTGCAATAATCATTACTAGAAGAAATACAGAAAGAGAATTTAATTGTGAACAATTGTTGAGACCACCACTTCTGGAGTACTAGAAATTATCTTGCAAAAGATTTTCTTACTGATCAACCAGGAAAAAACAAAGGATGGGGGCTGGAGGGAGGGGATGTCAGGAGAGATGAAAAATTGAAAACATAGATGGAACATTATGGTGAATACATAACTTCTTTATCTGAAACTGTCAATTTTTCATCTCATCCTCACATGAGACAGAGTCCCCAGCTTCCTATATCCTGGGTGGACTCATGGAAGGATGTTCCTCACTACCATCTAGCCAAAGGAGGTCCTTCCCCAGGAGACCTAATCCATGTTATAGTGAGAGAGAAAGATATGATGATTGCACCATGTGGCCACTGCACAAATCTTGCCCATGGAGGCATTAGTCTGAAAATCAGTGGCTATGGCCATAGCCCTAGTTGAACGAGCTCAAATATGTTTGGAAGGATTCATACATTTTGATGTGTAAATAAAAGAAATGCAATCAGAAATCCATCTTGATAAGGTAACTTTGGAGAGTGGTAGACCCTTCCTAGGGCCTGCAAAGGCAATGAACAATTGATTTACTTTCCAAAACTCTAAGTTCAATGCAGACAGAATCGTAACTGTATATGCACATCCAACAAATGCAGAACGTATTCATCCTTGTTGCTGAAGTTGGGAAAAAAAATAGGCAAATGTATGGCCTGATTAATATTGGTTTGTGAGACAACTTTGGTGAGAAAGAAGGGGCTGGTATGCAGACAGACTCTTTCTTTATGGGATATCAAGTACAGAGATTGAGAAGATAGACCTTGAATATCTGATATCCTTCTTGCAGATGTAATAGCCACCAGAAAAATAGTTTTCCAAGAAATAAACTTAATATCACAAGTCGTTGTCAGTTCAAAAGGGGGGGGGGGTTGAACAATAAAACGTAGTACTAAACTGAGGTCCCATGGAGCGGACAGGTCCTTGTGAGGTGGTCTTAACAACAGGGTCTCTTTCAAGAAGGCTTTGCAAAGTTTGTGGAAAATGAGAGACAAGTTATCCTCCCCAATATGAAAGTTTGAAATACCTGCTAATTGTACTTTAATCGTAGAGGCAGCTGCTCCTTTATTAAAAATCTGGGCTAGGAATTCTAAGACAGAGTAACAGGAGTTGGAAGGGGATCTAGATTGTGTTATTGCTCCCATGTTATGAACCTCTTCCATTTACTCCTATAAAGTTTTTGAGTGGATGATTTATGAGATGACATCAAAATATGTCGGACTGGTGAGGACAGCATGGGTTGTAAAGATTGGGATAAGTCATTCCTGTAGAGTGTGAGAGCAGGTCTGGAATGGGTTCCAGGATCCAGTGTTCCTTTTGTAGAAGAGGCCAGAGGAAGAGAAACCATATTTGTTGACACTAATATGGAGCAATGAGTATTACTGTTCTCTTCAACCTGCTTGCTTTCTGAATGAATTTGGAGATCAAGGGAATTAGGAGAAAGGCGTATAGTACACCAGGAGGCCAATCGTGTAGGAGACCATCCCTCAGGGATCCCCCCGATGGGGAAGGGGGATCAGGGCAAAGTAGCTGCTGCATTTGCTGTTTAGGGGAGAAGCAAAAAGATCACAGCAAGGCTGGCCCCCATCTGTGGAAAATGTTCTCTGCTACCTTCTGAGGGACCACTCGTGAGGCATGAGAATAGATCTGCTGAACTTGTCCGCTATCACATTAGACTTTCACAAAATGTGCACTGCTACAAGAAAGCGGTTGGATGAGATCCCCCCATTGCCACACTCTGAGGGCTTCTTGATGAGAGGGTATGAACTGCTTCCTCCCTGTTTATGTACCAGACCACCGACATATTGTCTGACTGAATCGCCACTGTCCCCAGAGGAACAGCATTCTGAAATGCTTAGAACACTAGACGCACTGCCCTCATCTCTAGGACACTGATGTGCAAAGTTGCCTCATTTGCAGACCAGGTTCCTTAGACCACCTTTCCCAGATAATGCCCCCCCCCCCCAAATCTGGGTAGCATCCGTGGTTACCATGGCCTGTGGTTGAGGGGGAACAAAGGGCCGACCTTGTGTCAAATTTTCTGACTAAATCCACCATGTGAGATTCCTTTTGCATGTGTTTGTTATGAGAATCTGGTGAGACACTAAATGATGGATAACTGACCAGTGGGCAGCTAGAAGCCCCTGTAGTATCCTCATGTGAAACCTGGCTAATGGAATGAACACTATTGCCACTGCCAATGATTCTAAGGCTTGTAGAATATGACAAGTAGCTACATTCCTGTTTCAAATTAGCCTGTGCATTGTGTTTGATGCCTGATTGTCAACACTCTAGAGGGAGGAAGTTTTGTGATCATCTGAGTAGTATCCAATACCGCCCCAATGATATCTAGTGTTTGTAAAGGTTCCAGGTGTAATTTTTGGTAATTTATCTTTATCCCTAATTTTGTGCAGATCTGAAGAACAGTCTCTCTTGCATTTATCAGTAGATGCCTGGTCGGGGAGGATATGAGCCAGTTTAAACAAGGAAACACACAGAATCCTCATTGTCTCAGATGAACCACAACCACAGGTTCCTATTAGATGACCGAAGACGCACTCTACCAAATGCGTCTTGGTCGTACTTAAAAAAAACAAAAAGGCAAAATAGTGAAGAGGCTTTTAAGCGAATTCTTTCTCAGGGAAAGAATTTGCTTGCCGGCTTCTGTTACTTTGTACTGTTTTTGGTACTGTAGTGCGATCTCGGAGTTGGTATATTTAAGTAGTGGGGGGGGGGGGTGAAGCCCCCCCATGTATTTCAATTTTTTTTTTTTTTTTTGGAACAGCGATTTTTTTCCCTTGGAAAAAAAAAATCGCTGTTCTGAGCTTTCGAGATTGTAAGCTTTCACTTACATGGGGTCGATTATTCATCGTTCGCTTTTTTAACCATTCAAAGATATAACAGACCCGCAACCACTGCCATGCATTTGGTGAATACTTGGGGGGTGGGAGTGAGACCAAAGGGCAGCGTTCTGAACTGGTAATGACTGGCTCCCAACCGGAAGCATAGATATCATCTGCAGCTACTGTCCATTTTTATATGAAAGTACTCATCCTGAAGATCTACTGAGCACATCCAATCCTCCTTTTCCAGGAAAGGAAGTATGGACTGAATCTTAACCATATGGAACTTGCTGCGTCAAACTGACTTGCTTAATCTGCTGAGATCCAGAATCGGTCTCCAGTCCCTTGTCTTCTTTGGGAACAAAAAGAACCTGGAGTAAGTTCCAAATCCTCTCTGGGGACCTCTTAGATAACCCTTTTTTCTAGCAGTTTTTGAATTTGAATAACTGCCTGATATCTTTGACTGGGTGAAACATGGGGGGGGGGGGGATTGAGTGAAGGGAATTTCATAACCTCTGGATATTATCCTCTGCACCCACAAACTGAAAGTTATATTTTGCCAGGCTCTTCAGTGCAGGGATAGTAGACCCCCGATGCCCATGGCAGACAGAGTCTTACCTTCCTTTTTACACCTGGACAGCATATCTTTGACTTTGGGGCCATAAAGGTAAGAGCTGTCAAATGGGTCATTGACAAACGAAGACTTAAAAGGCTCCGTAAAATCACACAGGCGCATCCAGGCATGCCTCCTCATAGAGATGCTGGAACCCACATCCCAAATTACTCATTTGGCTGCATGTGCAATGAGCCTCATGGAAGAATTTTAGGGTCGCTAGCCAGGAAGCTATCTTTTCCTGTGCCCCCCTCAGCTACTGCTCCTTCAAGGGTATCTGATAACTCCTTGATCAGATCACTTTACAACCTTGTGAAATGGGAAAGATAGTTCAGAGAGCATAGGGCAAAAGTCGTTGAAGAGAAAACTCGCTTCCTGCAACTATCCATCATCCTGGAATATTTACTAGGGGATGGATAGTGGAACCCTCCTCTGAAAATTCCTTTCTGGTAGCTGCCACCACTACCATGGCATCTACTGCAACCCCTTTTGTCCAAAAGGCCTTATCGGATGGGGCAATAATTATTTTGTTCGATCTCCATGGAACAGGCTCAATGGAATCCAGCATCTTCCACGCCTGATGAGAGTTCAGACCTATGAGCTCATTGGGGGGCACAGTCACCCAGGAGAAAGACAAGTGAGAATCAAAGGCCATCAGGTACATAGACTCCTAAGGTGAAGGATTACTAGAGTGCCAGCCACTTCTCTGTTTCAGCATTTCTAGAATCGCCCCAAAAGAAACATCCTCATGAGGTGACTGTGGGGATCCTTCTCCCATATCGAGGTCAAGTGTCTTCAGTGGCAGACTCCTCTGTGGAGTCCAAATCTTTCCTCTTGCAAAGTCTCTTCCGCGGGATCTCTTCAGTGGGTTACTCAGGGGAGGAATCAGGAGAGAGAGGGGTAAGCCCACTGGGTATCCTGGCGCCTAAGGTCCTGCTGTGCCAGTGGACCTTCCTGGTTGGAAGAGGTGCACAGGGAATGCAGACAGGACTGAGGATCCGATGGGACAGATGACCTTTTAGATGCTGTGGCAGCTATAACCCTCTCCAAAGCCCCAAATGCTGACTGTTCCTGAGTGGAGGATGACTCAGGCTCTGACAAGCCAACTTGTGGGTCGAAGCCTCCTCCAGCCCAGAAGACAGCTCACCCTGAGTAGAAGTCGGAGCAAAGCTGACCTGCGCAGAAGCAAAGAGAGACACTGACTGCTCCGACAGACTGGGAGACAAGTGCACTTGAAGTTCATTACGGCTCCGGGAGCTCTCAAGGCTCCGTAAAGGCTGATGAGCTCAGAGCAAAGGCCTGATGCAATGAAAGTGACATCTTCGGATCAGACTTGAAAGACAACGGGTGTATCAGATCCAAGGGCTCAGATACCTGCTCTGAAGTAGGAGGAGGAGTAAGTGGGAAGTAGCAGACTTGGACAGCCTTGGAACAGTGTGGATAGAGGCCAAGGGGGACTTAGTAATGCCTCTCTCCCACAGGATGTTCTTTACCAAACGTTTCTTGTTGAACTCAGTAAGGCTCCTGGCTGAACGGGAAGAGGACGCAGATAAGGATTTAGGCCTAGACAAGAAGGGAGATGGTAATCTAGAAGGAAAGGGGTCTATGGCAGGAGAGTACCTTGTCCTCGGAAGTGCTATAATAAATTTGAAGGGACTTTTGTTAGGATCCAATACCAATGGATCCGATCTACCCTTACCAGAAAGAGCCACAGCCAAAGATACTGAAACCAGCTTGGTAGTGGTTGGTGCCAAAGGCTTTAATTGAGACATGGGTTTAACAGACTTTCAACTCTGATGAATGTGATGCAGCTGAGGAAGGTCTCTTTTCCTTGTCACTGCTTTTCGAAGACAGGGAAGTAACAGGGCTGGAATAAGCCGATTTAGATTTGGGAGTCAAGGATTTAGGTCAATTTCCAGAAATTGTCTCTTCCAAAGCTGAGGGAAGCATCCCCCTTACAATGTTTTTTTTTTTTTTCTGACCAATGCTCTATGGTTAAAAGAATGGCATATGGCACAATCCTCCAGTAAGGTCAGAGGCCCTAAACAGTAGACACACAAGGAGAGCAAATCGTTGAAAGGTATTTTACGTCTACACTTTGTGCATTTTTTTTAAAATCTGCAGGCTTATCTTATCTGCCGTGGGTATCACAAACAATATGGATAACAACAGCAATCACCACGCGGTACCACAATAGCAGAAAGGAGAAGGATAAATAAAGTATGTTTTTTAGACAGAAAGGAGAGAAGGAAGTAACCTAATAAAAAGTTAGCTACTGTAGAAAAATGGACTTTAAAGACAATGGGAGACAGAAAATGTTTTAAATACAAGAACGAGAAAAGTTACGCAAATAGAACAAAAGCTTATAAAAATAACCTGATAATCCAACAGCTCAATGGAAGGCCCACGTCTTCACGAAGTGGCAAACGAGATCTGAGGTAACAGGAGGAAATGCACTGTGAGTAGAGGGAGGTATCCAAGAGCTTATTTGGTTATCATGAGCTTAGTAACATCAGAGTCGGATCCGATGGATTGGATCCGGAACCCATATGCGATGACGAGATGAAAAACCAATCACACCTTTTCCACTAGGTCTAGTTGAAGTGGAATTTTTGCCACAAATATTAAGTTAGTGAATACTGTACATTTGTAAAATTCAATAAGACACATTTGATTAAAATCCAGACTTATTTTATACTCCTCAAAACCACTATAACCGCGTCATAAATAATGAATAGTCCATGTATACAAAATCAAAGCTAAAAATCACATTCTCATTAATACCACTTCCTTCATTTACTACATTTTCTAAACAGACATGTTTCACATTTCACACAATTGATTCCACTCATACACTAGGTGCATGACCAAGCAGCATACTTTAGATGCACTTCATGTATACTGCTGTCACCTTCTTAGCAGCATCTAAGAAATGTTTTGGCAGCTTAACATCACAGCCGTCCAAGTTCTTCATTCATTTTAACTGCTAATAAAGAGGTCAATGTTTTTGCACAGAGACTGATGCAATTCAGTCTTTAGTTTTCTTACCATGCTAAAAGCTCTTTCAGCTTCTGCATTTGAATGTGGCAAGCAAAGTAATATCAACTGCTTGAAAAGTGCGAGCTTCCCATCACTATAAGGGTCTTTCAGAAGGTGTGCCCAGTACTTGGACACACAGGAGTGGGGCCTATCTACTGGACTGGTCAGGTTTTGTGTTTCTTAATCTGACACTAACTAAACTTCTCAATTAATTGTTCAGCCTCAGGATCATTTCCAGAGGCACCCAGATGTAAACTAACATACCTAACAAGTCTTGAAGATACGCTCAGTTTTTGGCAGGATTAATAAGAAATGCGTCTTTCATTAAATGGTCTTGCAAGGGAAACTTGCTAAGCATTTTCTGCAGTACTGAAGCACGACAAGCTGCAACTTGCAATATCCTCTTCATGGCTATTCATGTACTACTGCTTGACCTCATAGTCAATACGCAAATCACTGTTTGGAAGAACAGAGGTACTGTCAGTCAACATGGAAACATCATTGTGTTTGAAAAATTCGGATGGCAGCTGCAGGTCTCAGGAGTTTGCCAGCATACTGGTGCAGGAGTTTATGAACAGTGGTATGCACTGTCAATAGCTGACTTTCTCGGCTCTGAAGTTAAATGCTGAACTTAAGTAAAGGCTAGAGTGCGTACTCAAAACATGAAAATCATATGCAATTCATAACTCTACAGGTGGCTGGAAATTAAGTTTTTAGCCGACCGTGGCTCGGCAGATAAAAATATGAATTAGAGATTACCCCATGTCCAGGGCTCTGCTAATGACTTGCCAAGACTCAGTGATCTAGTAGGTGTGTGCATAATAACCCTGAGGGGGTCAGTGTCTGTGAACAAAGCAAATTCTTGCAGTCTTTGTTGACTTTGTGCACTGGAACTGAAATAACAGTACACATCTAAAACAAGTTCTTCAAAAGGTGATTGTTGTGCTTTTACACCAGCCTTACTGCATGGATCTGTCAAACTTAATAATAGTGGGCTTCACCTCTTTTAAAGGCGATAGCACAGAATCGTGCCTTTCGATCACCGAGGCAGCATTGTCTGTAGAAAAGTCCAGAAAACGGGAATGTCAAAAATCGTCAGAGGGGACATTAAAGCATTAAACAATGCCTGCCCAGTTCCTGACACCAGTTCTGGCAAACAAAGGAAATGCATTGCATTTTTGTCTGCCTTTTCATTTAGGTAACTGACAAGATTCAACAAATGTCTGTCATAGCCCATGCCTGCGCTTTGGCTCATATACACACAAAATGGCTATTTCTGGCAATGGTAGTGAGGCTCCAGAACATCCCATGCAGTGCAGGCTGCCTTTGTTGCTCCACATGTCATTTTCCAAAGAACATCTTGAGCCTTTCCACATTTCTTCATAAATTTCAAGATGCATCTTCCTGCTGCAAATAATAAGCTTTGTTTAGCAATGAGTGACACAAAACAAACCTTTGCCTCAGTAACCTCTGTACTAGTTAAACTGTCAGGTCCAAAGATGCCTGCCATGGTTCTTCTATCTGCACATTTGCCATTTTATGTTTCTCACTGTTGGCATGTTGTAACAGATCATGTCATCCACCATAATGAATTGTGAAATCGGTGTTGCAGCCAGTCAGTCAGAAAGGACCTGGCCAGCTTGGCTGAAAAATTGTGCATTTCCTTTTCTTCTTTGGAGTGCCATCCACATCAATGTATGGGTCTCAAATCTGTCCTCAGATCTGACTCAGCTGCATTTACTTAGACCGTCGAGCTACTCCCTTTACCCATAATGCTTCAGAACCCTTTAACACCTCAGATCAAGTTTGCTGCCCCATAAACGTAAGGGCTTGCTATAGCTCAAATAAAAAGAAAAGATAAAGGACAGATAGGGGCTCAAACAGGAACAGTGACTCCAGTTTCACTAACAGGTTATTCCCAGGTGAACGGTCAGGAGGAGGGAAGTTGAGGAAGAATGAAAACGGACAACACAGATGCATATTTATGGCAAGTACATAATGTTTATATATGATGATGTCAATTTCACTCATTCCTCAATGTATGGAAAACAATCCCAGCTATGAGAACCTTCGGTGGTCCTTGTGGAAGGATATTTTGCAGTACCGCAGAACCAAAGGAAGCTCTGCCTCTGGAGATCAAATCCAACTTGTAATGAGTAATAAAGGTATTAGTACTGGACCAAGTGTGTGCAGCACACAATCAACAGAAGCCCTGGACCAGAAAGCAGATGAATTAGCTATGAATCTAGGGGAGTGAGCTTTAGGAGGTCTGGGCAAAGACAGATCTTGCTGACTGTAAAACTATATGCAATCTGTTAACTACTTTGCTAAAGTAACTTTGGAAACTGGCTTTCCCAACCAATTGGGAGCAAAGGAGGCGAAGAGCTGATCAGTGTTTCTAAAAAGTTTTCTCCAATGGGGATAAAAATGAAGCTGTCTGAGCACATCTAAAAGATGAAGCATATACTCATCTTTTTACAAAAATCAGAGAAGAACACAGGTAAGTTGATGACAAAATTGATGTTCTCCTCTGAGGCTTCTTTGGGCAGAAATGATGGATTAGTATGCAAAGTGAAGATCTTTGTGGAAAACAAAGTAAGGGGAATTTGAGGAGAGTGCTTTGAGTTCAGAAATTTGACTCGCTGAAGTAATGGCCACTAGAAAAAGGGTTTTCTAGGAGAGAAGCTTAAATCAGACTTGGCCAGAGGGTTGAAAGGAGGGAGTCAAAACCTTAAAATAACACAGTAAGATCCCAGGGTGGAGTAGGGTCTTTAATTTGGCGGTATTAGCAAAAAAGCAGCTTTAAGGAATGCTTTACACAGTTTAGAAGAAGCTAGGGGTGAAGTATTACCACCAGTATGATAATTCAAAAAGGTTGCTAACTGAACTTAGACCGTGGAAAACCTAGCCCCTTCTTGAAGAAATGAAGCAAGAAAATCTAAGACATCAGGAATAGATGCAGTAAAAGGATCCAAGCATCTCTGGCAGGCCCAATAAGAAAATCTTTTCCATTTACTCTTGTAATTTTTTCTAGTAAACTCCTTCTGGGATGACAGCAGGTATCTGTAGGACTGGGAAGGAAAGGCTGGGCTGTCTAACCATTAATGGAATTAGAGAAACCATGCAGTCAACTTGAGGCCTGCAATGTCTGGATGTGTCATCCCTAAGGAATGAGAAATTAGATCTGGACTGGGGCCTTGAATCCAGGGCAGATGTAGATGATGAGATCACAGGAAGGGAAACCACACTTGACAATGCCAAAAGGGGACAAGGAGGATAACCTTGCTCTTCAGCTGAAGCACTTTCTGAAGAAATTTGGGTATTAGAGGTAATAGGGAATAAGCATAATGGAGACTCCAAGGCCAAACGCGGACTAGAGCGCCTCTCAGTGACTCCTTGGGTGGGGGGGATCAGGGCACAAAATCTGCTGCACTTGTTGAGGGGAGAGGTGAATACATACATCCCCATCGATGGAAGATTCTCTCCACCACTGACTGATTGAGACACCACTCATGAGGCATCAGAATGGACCTGATGAATTTTGTCTGCTAGCACACTGGGTTTTTCTCTAGTATGTGCATGGCTATAAGAAAGTGGTTGGAGGAGATCGCCCACTGACAGTCTCACTGCCTCTCAACAAAGGGGATAGGATCGTGCCCTCCCCCCATTTGAAAAAAAAATACCATTAATGAATTATCACATAAAAGTAATCAAACTATTTTAACATAAGAAACATTATACCTCGCACATATATATCACATAACCTAAGCAATATTACACAAATTATTGAATTCCTTTTCCTACATCTTTATTAAACCAGCACAACACAGGCAATCATACATTTTTATAAATGAAAACAAATCACACCAACACAATATTATTTGCAAGCATTTTACATCACAAATCATACGGACACTCCCAGTTGCAAATATTATACATCACTTACAATCTACCCAATTTTTCTCAAACATTACACAGCTCATTTAAGTCCTGACGCCTCTTAAATCTCATTCCTCCCTTGTATGCATTGTTCCCACAGTTCCCATTTTTTTCCTATGTAGTTTGCTCCTACCTTTTTCTAAATATCTCAATTCCAGTTGTTTGATCTTTATTACTATTATCCACTACTTCAGGATAATTGGTTTAGATTTTGATTTCCATTTTTTAGTAACTGCTTTTTTAGCAGACACAGCAAGGCCTTACCATAATAGGCATTCCGATTCTGTATCGTAGCTCAGAAAAATCATCTCCCCCTTGTCAGACCAATCTGCCCACCCAGCATCTCAACAGTGCATCCCCATCCCGCAGGGAGTCCTTCCAAGTCTGCCAACTCATCGCACTCCCAGAAAATATGTTCCCAATTACCTCTTTCTTCCCCTTCACACCTCCCAACATTTTTGTCTGCCTGTAGAAAAATTCTCTGGAGTCTACTTTGGGTATAAAAATATCTATGTAAACATTTCCAGGCAAAAATCATAAATCTTCTAGATGTTGTTGCATATTTGGGTATTTGGGAGAGAGACATACATCCCTCCCATTTTTTTGTGAATTGCTTATCCAGTCTCTCTTCCTAGTCCTTTATAACCTCGTCTGATTGATTCTTATAGTTATCATGCGATATTTTATATGTTCGACTAATTATTCCTTTTTTAATGGCAGCTTCTGTTCTAGATTCTATTAAAAACTCTACCAGTGCTAGTCTTTCATTTAGAACCCCCCTTATTTCTTTCTCTTTGCCTATACTTTGATATCAATCCCTGATAGGGAAGGGAATCTCTAACCAGCAGTCCAAATAAATTATTGGTGTCTTCCCATTCTATCATCTTTTTCTCTATGATTATTTGCTCCCCCCTCTTTTGCTGATATGCCAAACTACCGAACATGTTGTCTGTCTAGACAGCAATCGTTCCCAAGGCATCCTGAAAGGCCTACACAGTGCTAGGAGGACCTTCCTCATCTCCAGAACATTGATATGCAAACTGGTCTCCTCTGAGTACCAAGTGCCTAGGACCATCCGTCTCAAAAAGTGCACCCCCCCCCCCAACTGGAAGGCATCCATGGTCACCGTGGCTACCAGGAGAGGAAACACGAAGGGGCGTCCCTGACAAACTTTGCTGGGCTGTATGCACCACCTTCTTTCAGCTGTTCCCATTAAGGATCACCACAGCGGATCATCTGTTTCCATTTCTTCCTGTTCTCTGCATCTTGCTGTGTCACACCAACCACCTGCATGTCCTCTCTCACCACATCCATAAACCTTATCTTAGCCCTTCCTCTTTTCCTCTTACCTGGCAGCTCTATCCTTAGCATCCTTTTCCCAATATACCCAGCATCCCTCCTCAGCACATGTTCAAACCAATGCAATGTCACCTCTATGGCTTTATCTCCAAACTGTTCAACCTGAGCTGACCCTCTAATATACTGATTCCTAATCCTGTCCATCCTAGTCACACCAATGCAGATCTTAACATCTTTAACTCTGCCACATCCCGCTCTGACTCATCCCTTTTGGTCAATGCCACAGTCTCCAACCCATATAACATAGCTGGTCTCACTACTCTCCTGTATACCTTTCCCTTTCACTCTTACTGGTTCCAGTCTGTCACAAATCACTCCTGAAACACACTTCTCCACCCCTTCTTGTCCTCTTCTTCACCTCTTCCACACTCACTATTACTCTGAACTGTTGATCCCAGGTATTTAAAATCATCCACTTTCGACAACTCTACTCCCTGCACCCTCACCATTCCTCTATCCTCCCTCTCATTCACACACACATATTCTGTCTTAGTCATGCTGACCTTCAATCCTCTCCTCTCTAGAGCATATCTCCACCACTCCAGGGTCTTCTCAACTTGTTCCCTTCTCTTACCACACAGATCACGTCATCCGCAAACATCATAGGCCATGGGGACTCCTGTCTAATCTAGTCTGTCAACCTATTCATCACCAATGCAAATAAGAAAGGGCTCAGAGCTGATCATTGATGTAATCCCACCTCTACATTAAATGCACACCACTGTCACACTACCCTCATACATATCCTATACCACTCTTACATACTGCTCTGCCACTCCAGACTTCCTCATACAATACCACAACTCCTCTCTAGGCACCCTGTCATAAGCTTTCTTCATATCCACAAAGACACAATGCAACTCCTTCTGACCTTCTCTGTACTTCTCCATCAACACTCTCAGAGCAAACATCGCATCTGTACTGCTCCTTCCCTGCGATGAAACCATACTGCTACTCACTAATCATCACCTCCCTTCTTAACCTAGCTTCCACTACTCCTTACCATACCTTCATGCTGTAACTGATCAAGTTTATCCCTCTGTAGTTACTACAGCTCTGCGCATCACCCTTATTCTTACAAATCAGTACCAAAACACTTCTCCACTCCTCAGGCATCCTCTCACTTTCCAAGATTTCATTAAACAATCTGGCACCAATGCAGGGAATTCTTGCAAACCTAAGAAAGTTCTATCGGACAGGATAAAGGCTGTAGAAAAACTGACCATCAAAGAGCTAGAGCCCACTGAAGAGCACAAATGTGGAATCAAGCCATTGGGACCAAGGTAATAGCTACTGCCATAGATCCTAAACCCTGAAGAACTAGTTTTGCTATGGGAGAAGGGTGTGAATGAATCTGTTTCAACTGCGATCTTATGGACTTGTACTCTGTTTGATGGAAGAAAGACCAACTAACTACAGGAGCTCACCTGGACACCACTAAACTCCAAGACTTGAACAGGTTGTATATAGGACTTGGCATAACTGACGGATTCCTAAAGACTAGTATAACTAAAGTAAGCAGTTCCTTCCCTTCTCAAGGAGATGCCTGGTTGGGGCAGTGAAAAGCCAGTTGTCTAGATAAGGAAACACTCCAAATCCAAGCAGTCTTAGGTGAGCTGCTACTACTGCCATGCATTTGGTGAACACTCTGGGCTCTGTGGTGAGACCAAAGGGCAGGGTTCTGAACTGATGACTGTCCCAACAGCAGAAAATGCAGGAATTTCCGTGAGTGTCCATTCATTTTGATGTGATAGTATGCATCCTAGAGATTGATGAACATCATCCAATGATCCTTCTGCTGAAAAGGTAGAATGGACTGAACAGTGACCATCTGGTACTTGGAGTTCTTTACAAACTGATTTAGACTGCTGAAGTCCAGAATGGGTCTCAGGTCCCCTATTTTCTTTGTCACTAAAAAGAACCTTGAGTAAATTCTGAATACTCTTTGGTGTGGTGGGACCTCTTGGATGACTATTTTGTCTAGCAGCTTTTAAATTTCTAAAGCTGCTAACTTACACTGACTGGGTGGAACATCGGGCAGCCTTTTCTGTTTTGTTGGTGGGGGTTGCAAAAAGGAATGTAATAGGATCTGGATATAATTCTTTGCACCAAAGTGTCTTTTGTGACTGATGCCCACGCTTCTGGGTGCAGAGAAGTGCCCATTGACTGCCTCCAGAGAACAGCAGTCAGGCATCCCCTTCAGAAGCACTGGAAGGGTTTATCTGACAAGGTATCTCTATCTCTACACCCTTGGTTCTGTGGGCCTTCAATGCTGCAAGGGTGGCATCTTCCATTGGAAATTTACTCCTGCCACTGAGGGGAAGTTTCCCCTCGTGAGTCCCGGAAAGGACCTTGCAATTTTCAGAACCACATCTTTTTACCACCGCGTTGACTCCTGGAAAAGGATTTCTGTAGGGTAAAAAAACGTATTTCCACGGCACACAAGGTCTTTCATTCTTGCTCACTATAGGACAGTGTTTCTTTTATTGCAGAGCAAAACAAAGATGACCCATCAAAGGCAGCACTTATAAAAGAAGACTTAAAGGGCTTTATGAAATTGCATAAAGTACAGTTTTGTACCTACCATAAATGTAGATGTCCGAACTGGATAGCATCTGCAGTCATAACAGCTGGGTTGTCCTGTTCATCCGGCGTCATCTCCGTTGGACTTTGGGTCGCCATCTTCCTCAGTGTTTCTTGCCCCAGATGCCAGAAGCCCTCCTGAAGGCTAAAAATTTTGGATAGATGCCAATGTTTCCAAAAGGATAGAGGTAACCACAAAAATAAGCATGTATGTACATATATACAAACAAATACACCATAAAGACTCCCCCATCAGCTAGCTATTAGGAGGGTAAACACCCTAGGAGTACCTCAGAGGAAGGAGGGATGACTGCAGATGCTATCCAGTTCGGACATCTACATTTATGGTAGGTACAAAACTGTACTATGTCCTTCATGGATGCATCTGCAGTCATAACAGCTGGGTAGAATACCATAGCCAACTAGGGGGAGGAGGATAAAGATAGATTATGGTGTGTTTAGGATCCCTTGCAGTACAGCAGTGGCAAACCCTGCTCGGGATCTGGAATATAGAGGCAAATTGTAATGCTTGGCAAATGTATGCACGGAGGTCCAAGTAGCCGCCTCAATAATGTCTTTGGTAGCCACTCCTCGTGAAGAAGGCTGTGGTAGTGGCTGTTGCCCTTGTAGAATGAGGTCTTATGTTCTGTGGAATTGGTTTTCCATGGAAGGAGTAACAGAATCGTATGCAATTTCCTATCCATTTGGAGATTGTCTGTTTGGAAATAGCTTTTCCCTCTCTTCCTGTTGCATAGGCCACAAAAAGTTGGTCAGTCTTTCTGCTGCTTTTGGTTCTGTCCAAGTAGTAGCGTAGCTGTCTATGTACATCCAAGGTATGCAGTATTCTTTCCCTCTGTTTTGTGGGTTGGGAAAGAAGGTAGGTAGGTGGATTGCCTGGTTTAAAGACACTCTGGATACCACCTTAGGCATAAATGTTGGATTAGTCCTCATGGATACTCTATCTTGGTGGAAGATTAGGAAGGGTTGCACTGCCATTAGGGCCTGTAATTCTGAAACCCTCCTTGCTGAGGTAATTGCCAGTAGGAAAGCAGTTTTCCATGACAGGTGTTGTAAGTCTGCTGTTGCTGCTGGCTCAAAGGGTGATAGTGTCAACTTTTCTAGTAAGTTTAAGTCCCAAGCTGGTAATGGTGGTTTTCTTGGAGGTTTTACATTCTTGATTCCTCTGAGAAATTGTCTGAGCAGAGGGTGTGAAAAAACAGGTGTATCAAAGCTGTATTCTGCTGAAATAGCTGATGCATGTATCTTGATGGAGGAGTAGGACAGGCCTGAATGGAGAAGTTCGCCAGATACTCCAGGATGTTAGGTATATCTATGTTTGACACATCTTTTCCTCTTTCAGAACTCCAAGTGGCAAACCTTTTCCATTTTCCAGCGTAGTTTCTTCTTGTTGAAGGTCTGCGTGCTTCAAGAATAATGTCTTTAACTCTTTGGGAAAGTTCCTGATTAGCTGCTGCTATGTGATGTTCCATGCAGTCAGTTGTAAGGTTTTCAGGTTTGGATGTATGGTGCTGTAGTTGTTCTGAGTTAGCATCAAAGGCATCAGGGTATTGGCCACATATTGTTCGAGACAAGCTCCTTAGTAGTGGATACCAGTGTTGTCTTGGCCAGTTTGGAGCTATCAGGATTATCCTTGGATGTTCTTCCTTGATTTTAGGAGTACTTTGTGTATCAAGGGAGAGGTGGGAATGCATAAACTGTTAGGCCCTTCCAGCTGAAGGAGAGCGAATCCACTTTCCATGCTAGTGGGTGGAATGTCCTTGTGCAGAATTTTTGAGTTGGTGATTGTGAGGAGATGCAAATAGATCTATCTGAGGCATTCCCCACTTCTTTGTAATGGTCCTGAAGATGTCCGGGTGCAGGTGCCATTCGTGAGCATCTGATGTGGTCCTGCTTAAAATGTCCGCTAGAGTATTTTCTTTTCCTGGTACAAATCTTGCTTGCAGCTGGATGTTGTAGCTGAGTGCCAGGGTCCACAGTTCCAAGGTCATTCTGCATAGGGGTATGAATGAGTGCCTCCCTGTTTGTTGATGTACCACATGACTGTGGTGTTGTCTGTCCTTATCAACAGCTGGCCCTCTTTGAGAAATGGTCTGAACTTTTGGATAGCCAGTTTTACAGCCAGCATTTCTTTTAGGTTGATGTGTAGGTGAAGTTGATCCTGAGTCCACAATCCTTGCACGCATTTGTCCAGCATGTGGGCCCCCCATCCTAGGTCTGAAGCATCTGTTGTAATGCTCTGGCTTGCTTGACATCTGTGAAAGGGAAGGCCTGGGTTGGATCGGCATGCCTGGGCCCACCATAGGAACTCCTGTTTTAAGCATGGAATTAGTGGGATTTCTGTTTCGAGGCTGTGTCTGTGTTGGGACCATAAATTCGTAGGTACCACTGTAGTTTTCTCATATGTAGCCTGGCAAATGGAACCAAAATTATGCATGATGCCATGAAGCCCAAGGCCTGCAGAACTTTTCTTGCTGTTAATTTGTTCAGCCTTGTTAGCGACAAGAAGTAAAGAGGGAGTTCTTTTTGTTTTTCTGTAGTTAGGAATGCCATCTGTCTGACTGTGTCCAATTCCGCTCCCAAGAATGTCCTTGTTTGGGATGGTATCAGTCTTGACTTTTGTAGATTGACTGTGTATCCCAATGCTTGTAGCAAGTAAATGACCCTTTGCAAATCTGTTGTCAACTTGCTTTGTTGTCCCCTTGTAGCAGGCAGTCGTCCAGGTATGGGTAAATATGAATTCCTGCAGTCTGCAGTATGCGATTACTGATGCCAGGCATTTTGTGAATACTCTGGGCAGTAGATAAGCCAAAAGGCAATGCTGAGAATTGGTAGTGCTCTGATCCTGCAAGAAATCTGAGGTATCTTCTGCAGATTGGTCGAATAGGGACGTGCAGGTATGCCTCCTTGAGATCTAGAGTTACCAGCCAACACTCCTTGCCCAGCATGGGAAGAAGTTGCTGTAGGGTCAGCATTTTGAATTTTGGGACAATGATGTATGTATTCAAGGTGGACAGGTCGAGAATTGGTCTCCAACTTTTTTCCTTTCTTGGAACTAGGAACAGTCTGGAGTAGAACCCCTTTCCTTTCTCTGCTGCAGGTACTTTTTCCACAGCTCTCATGTTTGCTAACTCCATTATCTGTTGTAAAGCTTCTGTTTTTTGATTTGGAGGTAGATTTGGCATTCCTCTTTGACTGGTATAGTGTGGAAGTGGAATCGTAACCTTGATGTATAATTTGCAGAATCCACTTGTCTTTTGTTATGTGGTGCCAGTTCTTTGCAAATAAAGTTAACCTTCCGCCTAGTGGAGCTGCTATTTGCTCCCTGGTAGGCGGTTTAGGAGTAAGTCACTGTGGCTGTGTTGAAGTAGTGGCAGTGGCTGTGTCTGTGCCTCTGTTGTTACCTTGCCACTGTCGTCCTCTGTAGGCACTTCCTCTGGTTTGGTTTCTGCCTCTGGAACGGCTATTGCTCCCCCTTTGAAAGCTCGTGGAGCCGCGAAAGGACCAATTCTTGGCAGGCCAGTTCCTGCTAAACCTTGGGGTTGAACCTGCAGGAAATCTTTAACAGTTTGAACTGATTTTGCCTTTTCTTCCATTTTCTTCATAACCTGCTGGGCAGGTGCACCAAACAAACTTGTCTTATCCATAGGAGCATCTAACAATTTAGCTTTAACATGATCTGGTAGAGCTTGCTCCTTTAGCCATGCATGCCTTCTTATCACTGTGCCAGTCATGGCTGATCTAAATGAAGCCTCCAGTGCATCATAGCCACATTTTAAGGAATGGTTACTAACCTGTTGTATGTTATTTACCATTTCTAATACATATTTCTTGTCAAGAGCTTCATCAGTGGTTAATTTTTTAGTTAACTGATCAAGCATAAACTCTTGGTATTGTATCATGTGAAACTGGCAGTTTAAAGCTCTAGCTGAGAGAGTAGCTGAAGTGTATACTTTTTTACCCAATCTGTCTAATGACCTTGCTTCCCTTTCAGAAGGAGTAGGGTTTTTAGCTATGGTCGCGGCAACTGCCTTGGGACCCTGGGATATAGTTTCTGGGTCTGCAAGGGGGGCCTTGTAAAGGTGGTGATGAGTGTCAGGCACCCTGTAAAATCTGTCTGGTATGGCAGGGGCTGAGGATAATGAGTCTGAAGCAGAGCAGACATCATTAAAAGCGCCATCTATCACAGAAAGAACAGTAGGTATAGCTAAGGGCCTGTGCTGTGGAAGGTGCAGAAAGGTTCTAAGTCTTTTCGAATCTGAGAATTCTTGTTGCTGCCATTGGAACTGCTCGCATGGCATGCAAGGTTTCCCAAAGGAGAATTCTTCAGGAGGGAAGCAGCTGGAATGGATTCTTCAGCATCAGAATCCTCAAAATTAGAAAAAGGAGCCTCTGGCTGGTCAGTAATGTCTGATTCATCTGCAGAATCATCAGAGGACACTGGCTCAGGGGGCTCTGCCCTAGGTCTCTTATCTGGGGGCTGAGAGGCCCTGTCTGGGTGAGGTTGAGATCCTCTAATTAAAGAAATCAAATCTTCTGCCAAGGAGAGCATTTGAGAACTGGAAGTGGGCCTGGTTGAGGGTGGTTTAACAGGCACTGATTTGGTAGACTTGGCTGCTTTAGCCCTGGCGAAGGCCTTAATGGACATGGCAGCTGGAGGCCTAGCAGCACCACGTGCTGGGGTAGAGACATCCAGGGGAATGGTGTCTGATAAGTCAGTGGGTAAAGGCTCAGAGGCCGATTCAATATTTGTAGCGGGGGCCTCAAGTGTAGAGATAGATTCGGCTGTACCTATATCAGTTTTCTCGGTTTCGGCCGAAACCGAGACACTCATGTTTGCTTAAGCGTGGTTTCAGCCGAAACCACGGGCGGCGAGTGTCGATGTTTTTCGTTGGGATGTTGGCAGAAAGTGTAGTCGGAGGTTCCGACGAGATAATGTAAGCAAAGTCAGAACCGAAAAACTGTTCTGCAAACTCCGACCGACGCCGTTGAAGGAAGCACAGGCGAACAGGCTGCTACGTGGGCTGGGCCTAAACAAGGCAGACAGTAAGAATGGAAATCTTTATGAGGTATTTGTTTCCCACAGGTTAAACAGTTATTAACTTTTTCTGACATCGGCTGAGGCAAGAAAGAGTCCCCAACGGGGTACTTAGCTTTAGAAGTCTTCAAGTAGTATTCGTAGAAAAATCTCTGGATCCGACCGACCGGCACTTGCGAACCGCTTCTGCTTCGGGCGCCATGCGGCAAGAAAGACTGGGGAAGATGGCGTCGGCTGATGCCTTTATACCCGAAGTCCAACGGAGATGACGTCGGATGAAGAGCGACATCAGCCGAAGCCGGACCCGGACTTTGGAATCCGGCCGACTGACGGGCTGCCTGACGACAGGACAACCCAGCTGTTATGACTGCAGATGCATCCATGAAGGACATCTGCATCCAGACATGTCGCCTGACCCCGTTCCCAGTGAGAAACTTTCCTCTGCATGAGAGAGCATCATGTTGGATGTGCTGGAAATAGACTGAAGGGTGGCCTTCAGTCTACCTGCTGCAAAGACAGCTGCTTATGCTCCTCCACTGACATAAACCTGGGAAGAGACTTGAACAGTTCTTTATTCAAGTCTTTCTGCAATCTGGTAAAATGTGCCAAATTAAGCAACTGCAAAGTAAAGGTTGCTGAGGCGCAAAAGCGCTTTCCAAACCTGTCCATCGCCCTGGACTCTGTTAGCAGGGCGGACAAAACAGCTCTGTTCTGCTAGCTCTTAGTGGCTGCTGCCACAACCATGGTGCCCCCACAGGAACTCCCCTGCTCCAATGAGGTCTTTCTTTGGATGGAACAAGAAATGCATTGGGCAGATGAGGGATGGAGTCTACGGTATCCAGTTTTTTCCATGCCCAGCAAGATACAAGACCTGTAAGGTCATCTGCCTGGTGGGTAACCAAAAACGTAGATGAGCTGAACCAGAAGGCTTCTAGGAACACTGACGCCTTCTGGGAAGGGAGATCAGAAGACCACCCACCATTTATGGCCAAGGATCTCTACAAGATCTCCAAAGTAGATGTCTTCTGGTGGAGACCTTGGGGACCCCACTCCCCTTCACTGAAGTCACTGTCTTTGGTTAAAGATTACTGAAGGGAATCTATGTGCCTCCTTTTGTGAGATCTCATCAGGAGGGCCTCTCAGGATGATCTGGAGAGCTATCAGAAGAGAGAGGAAGTTCCTGCAGAGGAACTGCCTGGAAGCTTGACTCAGTCGGCTGTCCCTGCAGAATAGGTTGATGAGTCTCAACTTGGATCCAAAGGTGGTAGTGTAGTAGGATCTGAACAGATAAGACTAGACTGGACTCTCAGGTGAGAGAAAGCCCTCTGCACCACCTCAAAGGCAGAAGCGACTGGGAGAAGATGTTGCTGGCCTCACCAGAGCCGAAGTTCCAGGTTCTGCAGAGCCCCAACCCTGCTTGGGTGGCTGCCACAAGGGAGGAGTTGGACCTGACCTATCCAGCTCCAATGGGAAGACTGATCAGGAAAACCTCTAGAGTCAAAACCATTCCCTCTGGATCCAGTGCTGAAGCTTCAGCTCAGAGACTTGCCCTGTTCTATGGGGATTGGTGCCGAACAAGTCAGGGACACAGTCAGGAGTTGAAGACCTAATTGCCTTTGGATCTAACATCAACTCTTGGACTTCTCAGATTTGAGGGCTCTGAAATTCCTGGATGGATCTGATATATGACAACATGGAAGGGGGACATGAAATCATCTCTGGAGTCCCTTGTAAAAGGCTGACTGGAGCTGTGGGGAAAAAAGTATGGTGAAAAACGAGGTCTTCGAGACACAGGACATTTGAGTGTCCCCGGCATCAAATCAGATGATGTCGGATCCATTTTTTTAGATAACTTGGCTCCGAGGCTGGAGCAGGTTTTGGAGGTCAGGCAGGAGAGTGTTTTCTGTGCTCCCTGGACTCTGAAGGATTTTTATTTCTTAGAGGGGGTTTCAGGCCCCGAAATAGACACAGGCAGCAACCCTTTTAACACCAATTGCTTAAGGCCCGAGAATTGAAACCCATACATATGGCAACAGGTTTCAAGGTGAGACGCTCAAAACAACATAGACACGGTGGACATCAGAATGGTCTCTCTTACGCCCACAAGAAATGCACTTTTTAAAACCTGCTGGCTTTTCAGCCATATGAACAAGAGGGTAGAAAAATCAGAGTTGAAACACCCCAGCGACAAACAAGATCTGTGGTATTACAGGGTTCTGAGGCATTATGGGTAAAGGGAGTGTTGCAGAAGCGAGAGTATGACTTTCTTTGTAGAGATGACATTTACAGCATTCTCAGAATACCCTTGATTCTATTTTAAAATCCATGTTAAAGATGAACAAACCCAGCTTAACAAATGCACTTGCAGAACATTTCTGCAAACTGTGGTGTGAAATGTACCTAGGGGAAACGCTATTTATCTAAGCAGCAATGTATAGATAAACTGCTGCATACACAATCATACCAATACCACCTGTATTTCACTCTTTGGTCACTAAATCAGATGTGTTCTCACCCTGCCCTATAACACTGGTCTGCAACTGGCAAAGATGGATATTTTAGAGTCTAAATCAAATATTAAGAATACAAACTACAGCCCCAAGTACTTTTATACAGAATGTGACATTCACAAAAGACATGAGGCAATTTGGACATAAATCTGCTAACAAACATGAAACTAATGTCTTCTCAAGCTGGACTTAGAAAATCACGTAGGTAGCAATAAAGAGAGCCAAAATCTGGGTGCCTCCACAGAATTAGTAAGTGACTCTGCTCACAGTCATGACCAAACAGTGCAAGACCTCTCATCTTTAAGCAGAAAGACATTGTAAGGTGCAAATATCATAGACCAACAAGGGACATTTGTGAAACAAGAAATCCTAATATCCTACTTTAAAATCCAAATATCATACCTTAACTGTACCATAAAGATCCATGCAAAAATATAGAGAAAATATACAGGTAGCTAGTATGGCTGCAGTGATGCACACAGGAACATGCTAAGTTTCCTGTTTTGGAAAAAGCACTTCAAAACAATGCCCCTGTGTAGTAGCTATCAGTATGAATCATTGCAATGTACTCCTTCAGTCTCACAGCTCAACTTTTTTAGCACGAAGGAGGAGGCAAAGTGCTAAAAGCAGGGACAACCTTTTGCGTCCAATTCATCACAAATTATTACAGAACACATTTTGCACATCAGACTACATTTTTCAAACAATCAGCAGCATAAGTTGCTGCATACAGTAGCCTACATTGTCAAAAGCAGGGATGTTTAACTGTAAATTAAACAACATCTGGCCACATTTTCCAAACAAAAATCTGCATGAACTCCTGTATATACTACCCTACAGTTTCTGGGCAACATGTTTTACATTCAAGAACAGTATTTAGAGACAACACAATTAGTGTTAAAAATGGAATACAACAGTTTGTATCAACCTACATTTTCTACATGACAAAGTATACAACTAGTGTTTCACACCTGAAAAGACCATCCATAGTAAATAGAACAGGTTTTGCACCAAAATATGTTACAGCTAAGCAATACTCAGCAAAAGGCATTACTAACTGCATCATAATTATTGAACATATCCTACAGCAACCTACAGTTCCTGGTCATCATGAAAAATTAAAATAGCATTTATAACAAGACTAATAAATTTAAAAAGTTACTAGAACAGTTTTGTTTCTATCTACATTTTCTTCACAAGAGTGCATGAAACTACACTCATCTCGTCTTACTGAAAAGCTCATAATTCATGTACGAAGTTAAGAATGAACCACTCTACCTGGCCAGCACTGAAGACTACATTGCAATCACTAACTGCACTGTAATTCCCTTGCAAAGTTACTGGAACATAAGCATCAGTCTATTTGCTACACAATAAGCATGACTCTCAAGAATGGCATTCCTGATGAGTAAATATCTTAAAAAAAGAAGTTGCATCTAATTCAAAGTTAAAACCACAGTCTGTAACGTTTACTTAAGCAGCCAATTCATATTCAGTCGGATTACCCTGGTAATGAAAAGTCAATGAATAAAATAAATAAAATCTGCAGAAACCACTCAAACTGCAATGTACTAAGTAGAAATGGCTAAATAACAAGTATAAGAATGCAACTATTAAAATAATAATAATAAAAAATGTTCTTTAGCACCACCTTTTCCAACCCCTCCACATGTTCTTCCAACCAAATCAGTTAACTCAACCAATCATGGTCAAATCAGAACAAAATCAGGGACAAACCCAGAATTAATCAGGGACACTTTTAAAATATTGCTACTATTACCTTGCTACATCAACAGAAAGACAGTCTGTGAATTAACATACTTTTTGTCTGAAGTAAAAGAAGTCTATAACTTGTCATTCTTTATTATTAATGTAATGGACCACCGTTTTTCCAAAAGTCACCAACACAGCTCTCAATGAATCAGGGACAAATCCAGAAATAATCAGAGACACTTTTAAAATACTACTACTAACATGAGACGGTGACAGAAAAGAGAATGTGAACTGATATACATTTTCTGAAATAAATTTATAATTCTAATTCTTGTCTTTTGTTAACTGTAATTTACCATCTTCTCTTCAAATGTCAACAGATTCTGGAAGGTTTAAAAGGGATACAAGCCAAGTTAAAATTGGAGTCAAAATTAGGGACTGGTCAATGCAGAAGTAAAATAAGTAAGGTGAATACAAAATAACCAAACACTGACACTTTTACAGTCAAGCCCTACTACTGTCCGAGACCATGCTGCAATTAATCACTCCTATAATCTACACATTCAGCCTTTTACCTCTTCACAATTAAGGGAACAGAGCAGCTGCATCTCCACAAGTCCACAACCCCCTCAAATGCAATTGGGAATGCACAATAAATAATTCAAAGGCAAAGGGTATAGCTCCCAGGTGGCAACATCAGTCCAGCAACAGCACCACCACGAGCATTCCAACTCAAGTAAAGCAAATCTCAGCTATTTTTAATAGCTCTTTTCTCTCAGATTGTTAGTGGTCTGGTGTACGGTCACTGCACACTGATGCACTGCATTCCCAGAAGCAACTCCATTCGATGCCTCATCATCCAGTCTGTGTCCTGTCCCTCCAGTCTTGTACATCCATGATCGGATCGAGCAAATCCTCCTCAGCATAGGAAAAGCCACCGCGATGCCATGATAACCTATAGATGAACACCTCTATTGCCAGTAAATCCAGAGGCGATAATGATCTTTCTGCACCCTGCAATAATCTTTTTGATGGTGTTACAGTGGCACTGGGTCCCTTTGCCTTAGGAAAAGTTACTTGATTGGCTGCAATTACAGTATATGAACCAATCAAAAATTGCACAGGGAAGCCACCACTGTTCAATGTAGGACAGTATGCCTAATCTGATGTCAAATGTAGAGCATTCCGCACAATCCAGAGCACTTGGCTGCTCACAGCTGCAATAAGGTCAGGGTGAATTCCAGGCTGGGAAAAAACATTTTGAAACTAACAATGAGAATTTGGTGAATAAAAAAAAGATGGCCGTTTGGAAGAGAAGAGAAAAGTGACTAGATTCAAGTCCATGATGCCACAGCTGTACAAAGATGAAACAATTTACTGGATAAAATTAAAATGTCATATTAAAAAAATGGTAGTAGTAGAAGCAGCCTTTGACCAGCTGGTGGATTGGGGGGGGGTTGAAACACAAAACCACCATCTTAGAAGCAATGTTGAAACTCCAGGAGGTTCAAATTGTGAATATCAATGACAGAAACAGGCATAATAACCAATGCATACAGGCATTCCTGAAAATGTTGACTAGGTAAATAGAGAGGCATTCATGAAAGATATGTTGGCAGAATGAATTGACAGAACGCAGAGACTTTTTCTGGCACAATTACACTGGGAAATGTTTTGTAGAATTTCTGGGTTCACTTGCAACACTGAAGTTTACAAGATTATGTCAAAACTGGGCTCCAAGAAAAGAAATAACGGTGGAGAAAACAAGAGTATGGTGTAAGCATGACCATTCAGCTGAAATAAGACAAAATACAGCAGTTTGTTGTAATGCAGTGTAGTCATACTGGAGACGGAATTTGTAGTTGTTTCACTCAACTTGCTTCAGAGTTTGCCTTCCAGGCAGGAGCAGCCACTTTTTTAGTCTGAGAAGATGCAAAGGCTAAGCTCATCAAGGGAGTTGAGGTCTCACTACTGATGGCATGTACAGCACAGGAAGATACTCAAACCACTTTGGGGCAACTGAAAAGTGGGGAGGGGGTCATACATTTTCCCAGTCTTTAACAGAAAATGTTTGAAAGGCAGAAAACAATTACTGCAGTGAATCAGAAAAAAAAGTATTACAGGAAGGCTATGGTCAAGACCGCAAGACTCTCAATGAAGGCTGACCTAAAGCTGTTGACTGTATTAACTGAATAGCTTTTGAATGGCTGGACACTTGGGGTAGTGTGATTTACTTGAACTGAATGTAGGTGTAAAGCACAGTTGCGTAAGAACTTACCACAACAGTAGATGTTCTACTGATACGGATAGGCTATCTTGTTGCCAAAGTAACCTGATGTCTGGCCAGCATACCAAAGCAGGACCATTTATATGCTTGTACGTCTAGCATATGACCTCAGCATAGGAGCACAAGATCCTCAGACTCTCTAGTGCCAAAAGATCCTGAAGTAGCCTGAGAAAAAAGAAATAGGAGGATCAGCCAAGAGAAAGGGAAGAGACCAGGTTTCCCTCAGTTCAAAAGATGCATACTTGTTTGAAACAACAAGAGGAAGGAGGGAGGAAGGGAAGCAATACTGAAACAGTGATCAGTATGAGATCTACTGTTATGGTAAATTCTTACACAACTGTACCGTGCCCTTCCTTAAATTACAAATGTATCATTCCAATACTGGGTGACTCCTAAAGCTTAAAAACTGTCTAGGGTGAATGGACCCGAGATGGGAGCGGTCTATTAAGATCCAACTGCAGACTGTCCGTTTGGAGACAAGACTGCCCAACTGGCGGTCCTGGAAAGAGACAAAGAGCTGGTTAGTTTCCCTAATGTCTTTTGTCTTATCAAGGTAAAATCTGTTGTCCGTGCACCTCTATATGATCATGGATTCTCTCACCCCTGTTCTGTGGATTTGGAAAGAAAGTAAGCAAGTGAACAGCCTGGCTGAGTGATAATTTGATTACCACCTTGGGCATGAAAGATGAAGTACTTCCAAAAAAGACACTATCCTTATGGAAAGGGGAAAAGACCATAAGGACCCGAAGCTCAGAAAACCTTATGGCAGAAATAATGGTGACCAGTAACTTTGTCTTCCAGGTACAAAACTTCAAGGAGGTGGAGGCCGATGGTTTGAAATGGTGGTAAGGAAAGCTTTTACAAAACAAAGTTTAAATCCCAGGGGAGTGGAACAACTCTCCTAGAAGGATTCAAATGAAGGACACCTACAAGAAACTGCTAAACTTCAACTATGGAGAAAGGCGTGCAGGCAGAGTTAGCAGACAAGAGTGCCTTGATAGAGGTATGCACAAGTCTGGTCCTGAGAAGCTTACAAATAAGACAGAACTGTTAAGAACTTCAGCCTGAAGGGGGCCCTCATTCTTGTTAAGACACCAAACAGAGGTTTCCTTGCCTCTAGATTATGAAGCATCTCCTCAAAAAACTGGAGTCTGAAGGTAATTAAGACTACCATCCCCAGAGTCAGGTTGAGAGCCTGCAGGTTGGGATGGCATACAGTACACTGTGTGTGCAAGTCCACTTTGTGGGGTAAAGATTAGTTGTGTAAAATCTTACCATAACATTTGATGTTCTCTTCTCTGTTGCAGTATTTTTCACATGAGGGAAGACTGCCCGCCAAGCGACCCAAACTCACACAGTACACAAAAGTCTTTAGTGCCTAGGGTGCGTGGTACGTCGGACACAGGCTACAAAAGTGGCATATGCATGCAGCATCCACAGAACAGTGCCCAAGGGAGAACACTTAAGAGAAAGGTATGTAGGCTAGGTACATCCAAGAAAGAATAAATGCAGGGGGAAGGAGGGTGGGATAGAATACTGTAACAAAAAAGAGAAGGACATCTAACGTTAAGGCAAGATTTTACACAGCTAATCTATGTCCTTCCATTCTGCTGTTGCAGTATTCTTTACGAGGGAGAATGCAAAATCTCATGAGGAGAAGGAGGTAGGTGCAGAGGAGCTTTCCAGGAAGCTGTGGGGAAATGCCCTAGCAAATTCTGCCCTGGATTTAGAAATGTTGTCCAGTTTGTAAAGCTTGGTGAAGGTATAGACTGAAGACCAAGTAGCCGCCTCCAGAATGGAACTGGTGTTCAATATTTTGAAGAAGGAACCAGATGAAGCCATATATAAAACCACTCGAAAAAAAGGTAGAATCCAAAAACCATAGGGAGGAACCACTCAAAATCAACTAATTTCTGGCACCTCGGCTAAAACACAACCTTCAAGGAGTACTAAAAAAACATTCAAACTAACATTAAAATACAACCATCAATAAAACAATTAGCTTAGTGGTGCAAAGGCAACAGTTTTGGAAAAAGTGTCTGTGAATTTTCTCAGAAAACGTTTAAGAAAAAACTTGTCCATAGTGAAGCTATTTTTATTTTAAAGTTTAGAACTTCATGTCCCTCAGGTCTCAGTGTAGATTGTTGCAATAGGAGAGTGTTCATTTAATGTGCATTTTTATTGGTGGGTGTATGGGAATATGTTAATTGGAATATTTTTTAGTATTCCTTGAAGGCTGTGTTTTAGCAGAGGTACCACAGAAATAAAGTTTTGTTATACTGAGTAGTTCCTGCCTGTGGTTTTTGGACCAGATGAAGCCATGTCTCTGTTAGAATGAGCCCTACCTGAGGAGGGTAGGCTCTTTCCATGGTGTTCATAGCAGAAGGTAACAGCCTTAGAAATCCAATTGGAAAGTATGCAGAACTCTTTCTGCAAAGGTTTGGGGAGAAGGAAAATGGTAGGAAAGTGGATTGCTTAGTTGAGTTTTAACTCATTGACCACCTCCTTAAGCATAAAGGAGGGGTTGGTGTGGAGAGAAACCCTGTACTTATGAAACACTAAGATGGAAGGGGAACCCATAAAGGCCTGGAGTTCAGAAACTGGCAGACATGATTGCCAGAAGCAATATTGTTTTCCAGGAGCAAAATTTTAGAGGCAGAGGCTGCAGGCTCAAAGGAAGCCGGGGTGAAATTTTTCTAAGACAAAGTTAGGGTCCCAGAGAGGTGGGGCTGGTCTCCTGGGGGGCCTCATGTGAAGGATGCCTTTCAAGAACTGTCTGGCCTCAAACCTGGAAACCAAAGAAGGTGAGAGAGGCAAGCAAAGATGGCTGACATGTACTTTCACTGAAGAGTATGTTAGTCTAGCATCCAGCAACTCACACAGGTTTGATAGGACTGTGGGGACATCCACTTAGTGGGTCCATATTACAGGAAGAGACACCAAAATGAAAATATTTTCCTTTTGGATAAATAAGATTTCCTTGTATTGGGTTTCCTGGTCTCCTGCAGTACCCTGAGCACACCCTCTGAAAAAAAGGTGTCTGAAAGGAATTAAGGCCTTATCACCCACAGTGTCATCTGCACAGTTGACAAGTGTGGGGGGTGAATGAGAATTCCCTTGTGTTGTGCGAGTAGGTCCACTCTGTGGAGTAACTTGTGGTGATTGCCCTTGGCTAAATGCAGGAGTAAGAGGAACCAATGCTGTCTTGGCCAAAATGGGGTCACCAACAAGATTTTTGGTCTGTACTGTCGTATCTTCAGACGGACTCTTGGTATAAGAGTCAGAGAAGAGAATGCATATAGGAACATCGCTCTCCATGAAAAACTGATGGTGTCTACCTTCCAGACTAGAGGGTGTGACTCTCTGGCACAAAACTGAGGAAGTTGTCTGATCATGGGGGAGGCAGAGAGATCCACTTGGGGAATACTCCATTGGTGGACAATGTCCAAAAATCACATCCCTGAAAAGCATCCATTTGTCGGGTTGTGTTTTGGACTTGCTGAGTGTGTGTACCAAAATATTCATGCTGGAAGGAATGTACACTGCCTGAAGGAGAATCTGCAATTTGACCATCATTTCCCACACTTGTAGGGCTAGTCTGCACAGGAGGCAAGACCTGGCTCCCCCTCACCCGTTTGTTTACATACAAGTGCACTGTCATGTTGTCTATGAGAACTTTTAAGGGTCCTGGGGTGAGGAGAGACTGAAAGGCCTGAACTGCTAAATAGTGGTCCCATTTCTTTTATGTTTATGAGATCTTTTCTTTGAAAGGGTGACCAGGTGCCTTGTGGTTTCATGACACTGAAGGCTGCTCCCCAGCCTTTGCCTGAAATGTCTGTGTACATTTCCTGTACTGGAGGAAGTGGATGAAGTGGGAGGCCTGAATTGGTAAAATGTTGTTGAATGCACCAAGAGACTTCTTTCTTCAGGCAGGGAAGAGGAGGAATTTGGAAATTCAGAGGGTATGCGTGCTGTGTCCACACTGATTTCAGGAACCACTGCCATTTCCTCATGTGCATTTTTGCCAGTGGGAGCGTTGGGACAGTGGAAGCCATAAAACCCAGGGTCCAGAGAAAGGTCCTGGCTGAAATGTGGGCCAGAGGAATGAAGCTTTGAAAGAAGGTAGTGAGCTCCCGGGCCTTCTGGGTGGGGAAGGAAACCTTCACGAGGTCTGTTTGAATCTTGCATCCCAGGAAGATGTGGTCCTGTGATGGGGAGACGGCTGATTTTTGGAAATTTATAGTGAATCCCAGGGAAAGAAGGATGCTGACTGCACGGGTGAGATCCTGCTGTAGTACCTCTGGACTGTCTGCTTGGAAAGGAAGATCGTCCAAGTATGAGAAGATTCGGATGTCCTGCAGCCTGCAGAATGCCACCACTGGTGCTAGGCATTTTGTGAAAACCCTTAGGGCAGTAGAAAATCCAAAGGTGCAAGGCAGAAAACTGAAAGTGTCCAGAGGCTACAGAGAATGTTATCTTAGATATTTCCTGCAACTGGGGTGGGCAGGAACATAAAGATATACATCCTTTATGTCTATTGAAGCCATAAAGGCTTGAGGTAAGATCAGGGGAAATAAGGTTTGTAAGGCGAGCATCCTGAAAGAGGGCATCTTCAAGAAGGTGTTTAGAAAAGAGAGGTATAAGATGGGACTCCAGGGGCTTTCTTTCCTTGGTACTAGGAACAACCTGGAATAGAATCCCTTTCATCTTTGATGGGCGGGGACATGTTGGATGGTGCCTTGATCCAGAATGGTTTTGCAGCACCGGTGGAAGCAGTGGTGGTAGTTCTTTGGGTGGTTGGGGAATGCCCATGAAAGGTGGCAGTGACTCCCAGACCAAGAAGTATCCCTTTTATACGATGAAGAGCACCCAAGAATCTTGAGTAATTTTTCCCAAGCAGGACATTTAAGGGAGAGGTGAAGGGAATGGGGAGAGGGAGAAATGGGGTCCAGGTAGCCCGATGGACCCTGGTCTATCTGGAAAGGGCTGTTTTGGAGAAGGGGTTTGTTGAGAAGTCCTAAAGGATAGCTGTCTCTTTCCAAGTGTCAGTCTTAGGTTGAACTGGTCTGGATTGTTTCCTGACAAAGGCTGGTTTAGAGGAACAATTCCACTGGAATTCCAGGACAGGAGATACTAGGAAGTGTTTTAGGTCTTTCATCTCCTTCCCCTTCTCTCTTGCAAGGTTTTGAAAAGCTCAGCAGACGCAGTGCCAAACAAGGGCTTCATTGTCCAGAGGAGCATCCATTAATTTGAATTTAATATCCTCTGGCAAAGGTTGTAGTTTTAGCCAGGTAAATCTCTTAAGGACAGACCAGGAGGCAGTTGCCCTAGTGGAAGCCTCAACAGCATTAAAGCTATATTTGATTGAGTGCCTGGTGACCTGGGAGGTAGTAGCCAGAAGGGATGTAGTTTTAGAGTTTTATTCTCAGATTTGGGCAGCTCAGAAATTAATGTGGACAACTGTGACAAGAGCTCTAATGAGTATTTTGTCATATGGGTTTGGTAGTTGATTGTCCTAAAAGCAAGGGTGGCGTACGTATACATTTTCTTGCCTAGTCTCTCAAAAGTGCCTGCCGTCCTTGTCAGATGTTAGAGGGAAGAAGCCTTGAGGGTTTTGTCAGAGGACACAGTGATGACTGATGGAGCAGCTGAGTGTACTCTGAATAAATACTTACACAGTCCGCAGGCACTGTCACTCGCCTGGTCAGAATAAAATAGATGAACATTTGTGGGTTCAATTCAAGCAGCTTTATTACACACAAACAGATTTGGATCTAGCAACAGGGACCGTCTTCAAGGAATGTTCAACTTTGGGGACAACTGGGACATCATCAGGAATGGGAATGGATACTGCGACATGTTCTTCGGTATGAATATTGTCAGGGTTGCTCTGAGATCTTGCAATACAGTTTCTGATACAGAAGATTATGTCTGCGGTTTCTCCTGTACTCTATAACCTCAGATTCCACTAAGTAGGATCTTGGCTCGCTACATATACCTCTCACTTGACCAATTCAATCAAAGCCTTTCGCCGTTTGCATCCTGTCTCTTAAGGGATGATGAAATCTGCTCCTTTTGTCACAGCTGGATGTCTGAGGAGGACACTTCTTAAAAAGTTGGGTTTTGATTCGTCTCTTTTTAACATTAGGAACCAACAAACTAGAACTGATAGGCAATATTGTTCTGGTTTGCCTAGACAGAAGTCTCTGAACAGGCGAGCCAAGTAGGTTGTCACAGGGTATATTCTGAGATTAAATAAATTCAAGAAGATATTGGTATTGTCATGCTTTGACCTCTCTAGTAATTGCTTTGCATTCTGTACTGCACGTTCAGCAAGTCAGTTCCACTGAGGGTATTCAGGACTACTAGCAACATGGATGAAATCCCACTGTTTTGCAAATCTCTGAAACAATTGACTGGTAAACTGGGAACCATTGTCAGAAATAACTTTATGTGGACTACCATGGACTGAGAAATTATGTTTCATCTTAGTAATACTAGCACTGGACGTTAGGTTAAGTAGCAAATCGATCTCAAACCAGTTTGAATAAGAGTCTATCAACACTAAGTAAAGTTGACTGTTCCATTCAAATATGTCATTTGCTACTGTTGACCAAGGTAGTTCAGGAATATGGCTTAGTTGAAGTGGCTCTTTTTGCAAATGTGGCTTAGTACTGTTGCAGACTGAACAAGTACAAAGCACTTCATCAATGTCTTTCGCTAGAGAAGGTAAAAATTCTAGCCCTCTTACCCTTCTTTTGGTAGAATCGGAACCTAGGTGGCCACAATACAAAATCTGAATGTATTCATGCTGTAAGGTAATAGGAACAACTTTTGGACCTTTGAAAACGATACCATTTTTCATCAGCATTTCATCTCTGTATGGAAAAGTAAGGTTGTACTTCTGGCAGGACACAAGATTGCTTTGACGGTCATCCTACACTGATGAAGTGGTTGAGCTTTTGCAAAACTGATCAGTCTTTGTATCTCTCAGCTCATCAAGCCTCGTGGTAGAAGAATTATGCACTTCCATGACAAAATCAAAATTCCCTGCATCAAACTGTTTTGTGGTATTTCTTGGTATTTCTTGGTGACCTGGATAAGATATCAGCCACATAAAGAAGTTTACCTTTTGTATAGACCATTTTGAAACTGTACTTTCGCAATTTGAGCATCATTCTTTGTAGTCTTGCTGGAGCGGAATGCATAGGCTTCTTTAAAATAGTGACTAGAGATTGATGGTCAGTTTCTATCTGGATAACTCGGCCATAAATATAATCATGGAACTCTGAACATGCGAACACAATTGCCAAAAGTTCCTTCTTAATTTGAGCATACTGCATCTCAGTTTGGGTAAGAGTTCTAGATGCACAGGCAACAGGTCTGCTCTCTTGAAGAATAACTGCACCAAGACCGAACTTTGAAGCATCAAGGAAAGAACTATTGGCTTGTGAACATCAAAGTATCTCAGTGTAGGTGAGTTAGCAATTTACTGTTTGAGGTTATCAAATGCTCTCTGTTGTTGTTCTAACCATGACCATACAACATTTTTGCGTGTCAGCTCTCATAAAGGTACTGATAACAATACAGTAAGGGATAAATTTGCCCAAATAGTTAACCATACCAAGAAAATGCTGTAGAGTTTGGACATTGTCTGGAGCTGGCATCTCACGAATGGCTGCTCGCTTAGAAAGATTTGGTCATAACCTTTACTGGTAAATAAATGACCTACACAAGTAACTTCTGGTAGTATGAATTTGCACTTCAGAGGATTCTTTACATTCAATTCGCGTGCTATGTCCAGAGCTTTCCTAAGGTTTCTGTCATGCTCTACTTCATCATTACCTCCAACCAGTAAATCATCAACTATTACTGCACATGGGTAGCCTGAAAAAAATTGCTCCATTACACACCGAAAGACTTCACTGGCAGAATTTATTCCAAAAGGCATCTTAAAGTATCTACCAAATGGGGTACTGAATGTGTCAGTAGTGAAGATTTGCGATCGAGCATCACTTGCCAAAATGAACACTCTGCACCCAAGACAGAAAAAACAGTGGTATTTGGCATGAGAGTTGCAATTTCCTCGACTGTACGCATAGGATGATGAAGTCTTTTTAATGCCCTGTTTACGTCTCTTGGGTCAATGCATATTCTGATTCATCTGAATTTTTCTTATGAGCAACTATCAGGGAAGACACCCACTCAGTTGGTTCTGTGACTGGACAAATCACGCCTTGCTGCACCACTTTAACCGAGCCTTGACTTTGTCCTGCATAGCTATTGAAACCCTTCTTGCTGGTCTGACCACTGGGCTGACCTCTGGGTCTACTTTCATGGAGTACACAACTGGAAGCTTGCCTAACTTGTTGAAAACATCAGCATATTCTGAGAAGAGAGAGTCAGTAAAGCTAGAACTGGGACAATGTTTACATGATGGACATCTTTGGTAAAAGAAAGGTGTTTCATTCTCAAACTGTCTCTGAGACCCAATAATGACAGCACAGGTCTTCGGCCTACATAAAATTGCATTCTAACTGTTCCCAGCTGAATAGCATGAAAGCAATACTGAACCTTCGGTTTGAATCGCTTTGCCTCCATAAGCAACAAGCTTTAGACAATTAACCAAATTAAGTTGCTCACCAGCCCTTACTTTAGCAAATGTTTCTACTGACATTACACTTTGAACCAGTGTCTACTTTGAGCTCTGTGGGTTTACCATTGATCTGGACAGTACAAAATACTTCATTCACTGCCAACAAATCTACTGCATTAACCTTTTCACCGACCACTGATAAACCATCTACATAGAAAGTAAGGTTGCAGCTTTCTGTGTGATCAACTTGATTTTTTGAGTGACATTTCTTAACTGAATGAGGACTGCTCGAGTTACGAAACTTTTGAAAATGAATCAATTTTTTACACTTGTGGCATTGCTGGCAAAATGCTAAGCACTTCTCTCTTTTAGACTCAAGACTGGCACCACAATTACAACAGTTAACAATAAGACTTGACTTCGGTTTTGCTGATTCACCCTTATACTGCACTGAGCATGCCCTTTTTACTGAGCTAGTCTTGGAAGTTGCTAGAAAGCTACGGGTCCTCCCTGTCACACCCACAGAGGTTGCAGCTGCCATGCGCTTAGGCCTGTTTTTGCTTGCCATGTGTTATATGCTGTCTACATTTGCTCTACAGGCTGCTGAAACTATGCTTATCACTCTGCAAGCATACTTATGCACCTTTTTTGAGCTCATGGATTTGACAAATCTCTATGGCTTTGCTCAAAGTTAAAAATCACTGTCATGAAGCAAAATCTTTCTCACTGCAGCACAATTAACAATATACAAAAGCCTGTCCTTTACTTCATCATCTTTCAAGTCACCAAATCTGCACTTTTTGGCTTTATTTCTCAAGTCAGTGATATAAGCTGCAAAAGTTTCACCTGGCATTTGGTTTCTTGTATAAAATAAGTGCCTCTCTAATGTAACATTTGTCTGGGTGGTTGAACATTTCTCTAAATTTACGTTTTAAGCACTCGGGTCGCTCTCTTGATTCAGCTGGTATCACAATATGGCGGTTTCCCCTCTCCTGCATATACTGCTGGTGCATACACAAATTAATGCTCTCTTTCAATAACTTCCGACCCAGCTAATTTAAGTAAAATTAATGCCCTTGTGCGCACATCTTTGTTAGAAAAACTTGCTTGTATGAAAATATCATATTCCTGCTCAAACACACTCCAATTTTCTGCTATATTATGATCAAACACAAATGGACTTGGTCTGCGAAATGCCTCTGGCCATATCAACACACAGCAGTGAAGGTACTTGAAATTATGTACAAACATACACACACAACTATATATGCCAGTATTACAAACTGAAATAACTGCACTTTGCCAAACTAGTCTCAGTAGCACAAGAACACAGTCTGAAATCATTGTATTTTGTGAAACCACTCCTTATCAGTGTAAGAAATACTTCAAAATGACTACTTTGCGAATAAACTGTACACAGCAGAAGCAGCTCTGAGCAAGAAACACTTCGAGATTAATGCACTTTGCAAATAAACCGCACATGGATCAGAAACCTTTCAAAATGGCTCTGCTTTTGGGAAATAAATCTGTACAGTGTAAGAAACACTTTAAAATTGCGGTTTTCTGTGAATAAATGCATACAGCACAAGAAATGTTTCGAAATAGCTGTACTTTGACTGCACTTTGCAATATAACTGTACTTTGCACACAAAGCAAATTCTTTGAAATAACTGCATTGTAGTAAAGCACATACTCTGCAAACACTGCACACTCTGAGATACTTCGAACTCCATTTATGCTTTGAATGGCTTTGGTCAATGCGAAACAGTAGATGTGAAGTTCAATCTCACAGTTTATTCTCACTGATGGGTTCGGAGCCAATCCTCGGCTCCAACACTGCCGATAGCAAAGCTCAAGGTTTGCCAGTAGCTCAAGACTAAGCCCCCTCATCCCACAATGCACTGCTGGAATTACCTCAGATTTAGTTTGCCGCGGCAAGAGAGATCTCGGTGATCCAGCTAGCTCGGACCATTTGTGGGAAAAATAACTGCAAGTTTATAAAAAGAACTTTTACTTTTTGTTACTAAAATAGTTGTGTTAATATCAGGTTGTTTATTAATATAATCTAGTTTAAGTAGTTTTAAACAGTTTAAATAGTTAGTGCCCTGTTGGCTTTTTGGTTTATGTGGGCCTTTAGCCCTATTTACTCTTATTAGTCTTTCTAATAGTCAGGGTTCTTCGCTGTGGGCCTCTTAGCCCTATATTTGTAATCTGTAATTATATTGTTATAGTTAGTGCCCGGTTTGGGCTTAGTAGTTTTGGGGATCTTTACAAGTGAGTAAGGACTTTTCTGTCTTACTCTTTTCAGTTTACTGTTTGTCATTAACTATGTCGGATGAAAAGGAGAAATCCCATCCTAAATTGGTGTCTACTGTCTGGGGGCTAAACACCTCCAAGACACTTGCAGCATTTGCCATTCTTTTTCTTCAAGAGTCCTCTTGGAGAGAAGGAGGAAGCTAATAGATAGGGGATTGCTACAGCAATCTTTTTCTGAGGTTTTGAGTAGCCATGAGGGTACTAGCTCGTCCTCCAAATCCTCAAAATCCAGATCTTCAGACAAAGTGACAAAAAAGGCAAATATTTCAGGAGGGTCATCAGTTCCACAGACTTCAGAACCGAGTGTACCTTTGATTCGGAGCCAGCTCTCGGTTTGGAGCCAGTATCTGAAGTTCCTTCTTTCCCTCCGCTCCAGTCAGCGCCTTCGGTGCATTCAGCTAAGTCCTCAGTCAGCCTTTCAGATTTGGACATGGATCGGCTAGTGCAGAAGCTTTTACAGGCACCAGGACTTGCCAAATTGTTGTCGGCTCCGACCAGCTCGTCGGTGCCGAAGACCATGGAACCGGATTTGTCTACTACTCCTCCGAGCCGTACTGGACTCTCGGAGCCAAAGGAAACTGAACCGATGATTGTCGAACCCTTGGAGCCGATACCTGCACCGGTGCTATCGGCTCCATCTACTTGGATGCCCTCAGTGCAGACAGAGGACACGAGGAACAGACGCTCTCCCGTCGGGTCCGGAGAGGATAGTCGAACCGATTTGTCGGTGCCGACTCTTCCTGTCGGGGCTTCGGCTTTGACGAGCTCAGCTCCTACCTCAGGCTCAGAGCCTAGGGTTTCTGTGCGGGAGGAACGGATGGTACTCTCGGGTCCGTCCACTCCTTCTCGTCAGAGCCATGGTGCCTTCGATGCTATGAGGAGAGTTTTCTCTCCAAAGACAACGTCAGCATCGGTTCAGCCTTCCCTCTCCCCTCAAGCTCCTGTGTCTGCCTCTTCATCTACCGGTCCCTCTAAGTGTAGAGACCCCGAGCCTCAACTACCCCCACAGGGCATCCCCTACTCTTCTAAGACTTCCCCAGATCCCCCCACTGAGGAGGTGCCCAGGAAGAGACTGTGCAAGAGGAGGCACTTAGACTCCCCACAGGAGTCTTTGATATCTGACACAGACTTAGATGAATCAGAAGGGTCCCCTCGATCCCCCTCTGAGGATATCTCCTTTGCAGAGATACTAGAGATCCTTAGTCAGAAAGGCGATTGGTAGTCCAAGACCCCTACAGAGGATGAGTCTGTGCTCTTGAAAGCTTTTGGGTCTCAACCTTCCACTTCTTGGGCGTCTCCACCTTACGACGAGCTCATGGAACTGATTTCTCGTAAGGTGTAGGAGTCACCGGAGGCCATGGAATCGGTTTCCTCGTAAGCCCAATAAATTCATGTCTGCCCCAGTGGACAAGCCAGTTTTGACAAAGAGAGTGCCTGTTGATGCCATGGTGGTAGCTGCAGCCAATAAAAAGGAAGTATCTGAGACATCCACCTCTATCCATCCCCCTAACAGAGATTCTAGGGTCATGGATAGATATGGGAAGCGCATGTTTAGTTCAGAGACTTTTTCTCTGCGATCACTGAACTACTTAATCCACTTTAAGAAACTACAGAGATCTCCTGAAAGAGCTAGGAGATACGCTCCAGGGTACGGTAGCTGCAGGGGTGGCCGACAACGTCAACGCCCAGCTCGCTACCCTAAACTCAGTGGTAAACTCGTCCATGCGTCTCATATCCTATTCAGCTGATGGTTCGAGTAGAGCCACTAGTTCGGGCACTGCTCTTCGAAGACAAGCCTGGATGCGTCTCTGTTCCTTTGCAGAACCCTTTATGTCTTCCTTTATTAATACCCCATTCGATGGCTCATCACTGTTTGGGCCCAAAGTACAGGAAACTTTAACCAGGTGTGAGCAGGAAGGCAAGACCTTATAGGTTCATAGGTTTATACTAGGCTATCTGCCCGAGGGCATTTACAAGCCTAGCCCATAGTTTTGTGGCTTACGCCACCCCTTTAGTATGGGGAACTATACCCATTATTTTGCTGTGCCTCTGTTGAGCAGTGACACTGAGGTAATCCCTGGGGTATATCTGCGATCTCCCATCCATTGGTCAAGATTTCTCTTGAACAAGGCCAGCGAGGTGCTCTGCCTCACATATACCGGGATTTTATTCCACAGCATAGGGAGTCTTTGGGTGATGAATCTATCCCTCCAGCACGTCCTATTAATAGCCGTGTCGAGGTTTAAGTCTCCGCCCTTGTGGCTCTGACGGATCTAGATTTTTGAGGTGAAGCATATTCATCAAATCTGGGTTTGACATGGCCTTGTATGTTAGGCAAAGGTCACCTCTGAGCAAGCGGTGCGACTGAATAGAGCTGGAGTTCTTTCAGTCGGGCAGCATAGGACAGATGTTTGAGACCCTTTATCCTTTTGGTGAGGAACTTTGTGGCCTCTCCAGCTGCTGCAAGTGTCGGGTCAGATACATTCGAATGGGGCATTGTACTCAATCATTGGTCTGATGAGTGATGAGTATAGGGAGACTATGACCTCCCTTGATCTAGATGAGAATCCCTTCATGATAAGGTGGGCAATGTAGAAGGTCTTCCTAACTACTTTAGCTACATGGGTGTCGAATGACAGACTACTATCAACCTGGGTCCCCAGGTCCCTGATAACTTCTTCTGTACTCAGTGGATTGCCACCTATTTGGTAGCTAGGGGTAACCTTGTTTTTCCCGAAGGGTATGACTATGCATTTTTGGCATTTAACTTTAGGCCATGGCTCTGGCACCAGTTATCTGTTTCTGTGAGACCCTTCTGAAGGATATCTGTGTCAGATGTGTTTTCTACTATGGCCAGTTTGCAGTCATCTGCAAACTTTGTCAGCCATAACCCTCCTGTGTTTGCTTGTACTTGGAAAAGTAGATGCCAAACAAGAGTGGGCCCAGGACTGAGCCCTGTGGTACACCACTTGTGACAGGCTTTGAGTCTGACATGGCGCCAGCAACTCTGACCCTGTGGGTTCTGTCACTCAGCCAGTTTGCAACCCATCTTGTGATGTATGGGTTAACATTTAAGCTGATGAGTTTTTCAATGATACCCGAGTGGGGTATTGTATCAAAGGCCTTCGCCAGATCGAGGTGGGCTGTATGGACTGCCTTTCCCTCATCAATGGCTTTGGTGACTGTTTCAAAAGTCAACCAAGTTTAGAAGGCATGATCTGCCTTTGACAAAGCCAAACTGGGATGGATCCAAAGTCTGCAAATTCCCTATGTCTTTATTTATGAGGTCCATTATGATCCTCTCCATGGCTTTGCAGATAAGGCTTGTCAAGCTAATGGGCGGTAATTTCCAGGGTCGGTGGAGGCACCGCCTTTGTGAAGTGGGACCACAGTTGCAGTGCGCCACTCCTGGGTACGTATCCAGAGGTAAGACTATGATTAAACAGCTGTCCTAGCTGTGGGTTTAATTCCTCGTTGAGTTCGTGGAGCACACAGCCGGGGACACCATCAGGTCCCATGGATGCTGTGTTTTTGCTTTGGAGAGAGCAGTTCTCACTTGGGCGTTGGAGATGTTTGGGGGCTGCAATCGCTTGGTATAGATATCTCTCCTTTTGGGGAGAAGTTTGCACTGAACCTGTCAGCCAGTATGTTGGCAATGTCTGTAGGATCAGTAATCTTCACATCATTTTGAACTAGTTCTGAGCATATCTGGGAGTTTCCTCCCAGGTTTCTAACATAGCTAAAGAAGGCCTTATGATTGTCTTTTGAGTCTTTAGCTATTTTTCTCTCAAAATTTGCTTTGGATGATTTTATGAGAGCTCTTAGTTTTTTACTTATAGTGATCAAGGGTGTCTTACCTTTTAAGGATTTTGCTCTATCTTGTAGTAGCTGCCTCCTTTTGTTGTAGAGTTTGTTTATGGCTGGGGTCCACCAGAGTGGACGCTTGCCTTTGGTACAAAGAGTCTTTGTTTTGCTTGGGATTGCCTTATCCATGCAGTCCTGCAGGTGCTGGTAGAAGGCATTTGTAAGTGATTCAGCGGCTTGAGTACTGTTTTCCGTCGGCTCGGGGCCTTAAAGGAGACCACACTAGTCTTTAGAAGTGTGAAGTCGGCTTTAGAAGTTCTTTACTGTGGTCTTTTTATTTCAGGTGGGGTGGGATGAGGACCTCCAGCGAGATTAGTTTGTGATCTGATCTCACCAGTGAGGGGTATACTTCGGTGTTGAACATTGTGCTCCCATGTTCGTGATGATGAGATCAAGTATGTTTTCTCCTCTTGTGGGGATGGTGACTAGTTGTTCCATGGCATTTGAGTTTATGAATTCCAGGAACTTTTGGGCTAGGGTGTTTGGGCTTGAGTAGTGTTCCCAGTCTATATTAGGGTAATTGAAGTCACCTAGTATGATGGTGTTTGGTGATACATTTATCCCCTCTAGTGTTTTCAGGAAGGCCATGTGAGGTTCCTGAGTTTGTGAGGGTGGCCTGTAACATGCTACAATTTGCAGAGCAGTCTTGCCTATGGTTAATTGCACCTGGATGGTCTCCGATGCATCGTGCGTTGCCACCAGTCTTGAGGTGTGGGTGTCTTTGATGAATATGGATACCCTCCTTTCTTGGTATTGTCCGATTTTGGGCCGGAAAGCATGATAAGAGGTAAAACCTGATAGTGCTGGGGTGCTCGCAGGAGCCTTGAACCAGGTTTCTGTCACTGCACAGACATCGATGTTCTCCATACTGAGAAGGGCCTCGAGTGCGTGCATTTTGAGATTTAGACTTCTGGCATTGAGCAGCATTACCCTTAGTTTTTTCCTTTTTGTGTTCTAGGGTGGTAGGTTTAGAATTTGAGCCTTGCCTAAAAAGGCACTATGGGGTGGCAAGAGCCTTTGCCAATATCCGAATCCCAGGGTGACAGGTGCAAGCCGTCCCTTGCGGCAGCGTGGCTTGTCCAGCATGTCATCCCAGGCAGACAGACATTGGATCCCCTTTGAATGACACCAGAGTTTAAGCCAATTGTTAAAGCTGATCATCTTATCTCTGTATTGTGGCATCATTCTTGGTGAAGGTAGGATACTGCTCAAGGTCAGGGTCATACCTGCCTGGGCTGCATAATCAGAGAGCTCCTCAATGTCTCTTTTCATGTAGTCCAAGGAGGTATGTCTCAGGTCGTTTACACCAGCGTGGACAATGACTGAGTCATATTTGTACCTGCTGTTGAGAGACCTGAGTGCTTGCGTTATGTGGCGGATTCTAGCGCCCGACAGGCAGCTTACTGTGACCTTCTCCTTACTCAGTCTGGTGAGCGGGACGTCAGTGTGTCTGACTATGGACAGACATCTGCCGTTGGAGTCCGTTTTTCGACCCCTCCTCGGCCCTACATCAAGGGCCCTAGTGGAGGGAAAATGTGGTTCCGAAAAGCACAGGGAGCCTTTCAGGACACATGGAGAAACCCCCTCTAGAGGCAGAGGAGGAGGTTATAACGGAAGATGCTGCCCCCGCGGCAGAGGGGGTCCGCAGTAACAGGGTGACAGGGGTCAGTTCTCCGGTCAACCCAACCAGCACCCCTGAAAGGGGGCCCGACTGTTCGGCTCTGGAGGCAGTCGGGGGTCGCTTGTCTTTGTACCCAGAAGCCTGGCTAAACATAACATCAGATACTTGGGTACAAAGCATCATTTCCAGAGGATATTTCATACCGTTCTCTTCCCCTCCCATTCCTGTAAACAGAATCCCAGATGTTTCACCCAATCTCAGGGAACAAGCAATTGTAGAGGTCCACAGATTGCTAGAAAAAAGAGTCATCCAACCAGTCCCAGCAGACCAAGTTGGATTTGGAACTTACTCAAGATTCTTTTTGGTACCAAAGAAAACAGGGGACTGGAGACCTATCTTGGACCTCAGCAGACTCAACCAGTTCGTAAAGAAAGAGAAGTTCTGAATGGTCACGCTTCAGTCCATTCTTCCCTTCCTAGGGAAAAGCGATTGGATGTGCTCCATAGATCTCAAGGACGCGTACTATCACAAAGATGAACAGACGCTCCAGAGATCATCTGCGCTTCCGGCTGGGAGCCAATCATTACCAGTTTCGAGCCCTGCCCTTTGGTCTCGCTACAGCCCCCAGAATGTTCACCAAATGCATGGCGGTGGTCATGGCTCACCTGAGATGTCTAGGATTCCAGGTGTTTCCATACCTAGACGATTGGCTCCTCACCGCTGCCACCAGGCATCAATTGACTCAGGCAACACAATACACTATGACACTTTGCCATCAACTAGGCATTACAATCAACTTCAAAAAGTCTGCCTTATCGCCATCGCAGCATACCGTTTTTATAGGAGCAGAGTTAGATACCTCAACTACCACTCTGTCTCCCTGTCGAAAGTCTCTCTCCTCTCCGCCAAAACGTCAGCTCATTGGTGTCAAAGAACAAAACTACAGCAGCAGAGGTATTGAAAGGGCTAGGTTTGATGGCGGCAGCAATCCTGGCTATACCACTCGCAAGGATCCATATGCGAATTCCTCAATGGCTCCTCTTCGCTCAGTGGTCTTAACAGAAACTACCGATATACCACATGATTCTCATCACGGATTCTTGCAGGAGACACTCTTCATGTCACAATTGGAAGACCACGGACGCTTCCCTGATGGGGGGGGGGGGGCATTTTCAGGGAATGACTGCCCAAGGCACATGGACAGATCAAGAATCACATCTGCACATCAATGTTCTAGAGTTGAGAGCAGTGCTTCTGGAATTGCTGTACTTTCAGGACTCTCTCCCTCTAAGAACTATTGCAATTCAGACGGACATGTCAGTAGTCTGGTACTTGAAAAATCAAGACGGAACCAGGGTCTGGCAATGGGTTGTGTCGTCCCAGCGTTTTCTGTTAGCAACGTACATCCCAGGGAAATCTAACGTGATAGCGGACAAGCTAAGCAGGGCGATATTACTCCCTCACGAGTGGTCTCTCAAATAACAGGTTGCGGAGTTGATTTTCCGCAAATGGGGCCAGCCTTGCTGCAACCTTTTTGCCAGCCACATCAATTCAAAATGCAGAAGCTACTTTGCCCTAATACCACATCCCGGTCATCCCCCGAGAGATGCACTTTTACACGATTGGCCCCCGGGTCTCCTTTATGCATTTCCATCCTTCCCATTAATACCCAGATTTTTACAGAAAGCAAAATCACTGGACTGTTTTACTCATAGCCCCCTACTGGCCTCAACAGATTTGGTTTCCGTTTCTCCACCATCATCTGTTGGAAGATCCATGGATCCTGGACCTTCTGACGCACCTGTCAGGGGACCTTCATCCTTCATTGCAGTCTCTGAAACTGACTGCTTGGCTAATCCACTTCCCCCAATTGCCAGGCTTCATTCAATTTCAGAAGATACAAGACAAATTCTCTTGTCTTCTCACAAGCCCTCTACCAGGAAATTATATGGCAGTCAATGGAAAAGGTTCTCAATTTGGGCCAACACGCAGAACATTGACCCTTTCCGAGCTCCGTTATCTTCTATTTTAGAATTTTTGACAAAAAATTTTAAGGAAGGGGCAGCAGCTGCTACAGTTGAAGTTCAGTTAGCTGCCATTTCAAATTTTCACCTTGGGTTTGGTAGCTCAAATGTTATGGGCCATAAATTATCGAAGACTTTTCTTAAAGGCGTTCTTCATATGAGACCTCCGATCAAAATTCCCTATTCTTCCTGGAATTTAAACCTTATGCTGTCTCAAATTATTCTTCCTCCTTTTGAACCAGCATCTTCTTGTGATCTCAAATTTTTATCCGGGAAAACAGTATTTCTTGTGGCCATTACTTCTGCCCGCAGAGTGACAGAACTTCAAGCATTATCTATCAGACCACCCTACATGATTTTCCATGCTGATAGAGTATCTCTCAGAATAAACCCCTCATTTTTACCTAAAGTCTGTTCTGAGTCAAATATCAATCAGGTCATGAGCTGCCAGTCTTTTTTCCCAACCACTCTAGCAAACTGGAATACATGCTGCACAAACTTGATGTTCACAGACAGCTCAGATTTTATCTTGACAGAAATAAGGATATTAGAAAATCAGACCGACTTTTTGTATCCTTCTCTGAAGTAAGAAAAGGCAATCCAGTGGCTAAAACAACCTTATCTAAATGGTTATCCGATTGTATATCCTTTGTTTATGAAAATGCGAGCATACCATTAACACACAAACCTAAGGCTCATTCTACCATAGCCATCTCTACGTCTTCTGCTTTTCAAGCTAAATTGCCCCTTAACAATATTTGCACTGCAGCCACTTGATCTAAGCCTCATACCTTTATCATACATTACAAAGTAGATAAGGCTTCAAGGGACAGGTCTTCCTTTGGTTCTATGGTACTGAAGAACATACTCCCATGAGCCACCCAGGGTTGAGGGTGCTACGGACGCTACCCATCAGTGAGAATAAACGGCGAGATTTAACAACTTCACATAAAGAAGTTATGTACTTACCATAACGTTCCATGCGAGTTGTTTATCTCGCCTTTATTCTCACGTCCCTCCCTCCTTCCCCCCCTCTAGCTGACTGTTGACTTAGAGGCTAGTACCATCCTGGTTATTCAATATTTCTTCTTCCCCCTTGGGAAGTGTTCTTGCTAGAAATACATAAAAGGGTATGTATAGGTTTGTGTGTGTGTGTGTGTGTGTGTGTATGTATATATATATATATATATATATATATATATATATATATATATATATATATATATATATATATATATATATATATATAGAGAGAGAGAGAGAGGCATATACTGTTACTCGCAGCAAACAAGATCTGAGATAATTCCAGCAGTGCATTGTGGGATAAGGGGCTTGGTCTCGAGCTACTGGCAAACCTAGAGCTTTGCTATCGGCCGTGTCGGAGCCGAAGATCAGCTCCGAACCCATCTGTGAGAATAAAGGCGAGATAAACAACTCACATGGAATGTTATGGTAAGTACATAACTTCTTTTTTGTGCCTAAACATGGTCTTACTAAAAAAAAAAAAAAATTAAGTTGTCTTGCTTTTCAAGCTCAATTTGCCCTTTTATTGCACTCGTTATGCCCTTTTTAATCTCTTATTATGCTCACTGTACTTTTCTTTTGCCCATTTTGGTTTGTGCTAGTTATGCAAACCAAAGATAATTCTGAGCCCCATGTGAATACCTTTGCTAGTTTTATCAAATATCATAGTTTTGAAAATTTTGTTTAAATATTGTGTTCCGTGCTTTATAAATGCACAGTTTCATTTTCTTTGCCAAATAAATCATTTGTGCCATTTTCTTTACCTGAAGTTCGTTTCTGGCTCTTTTTCGTTTGTCTGAGCTCCATTTCACTCAACCAGCTCGATCAGCCTTCACCTTCAACTATGCACCTCATGGCTTGAAGAAGTTGCTGTCTTAATCCCGTTTCTCACACCATGTCGCTTGTTTGGTCAGGATAAATCAAACGAACATTCGTGGGTTCAGTTCAAGCAGCTTTATTACACACAAATACATTGCTTTGCAAGTTAAACTTAAATAAACTTATAAACAGACTGACTACCACACTCATACATGTTAACTCTCTGGCTGCTCTCTCAAAATGGCACGGCTGCCTCCATATGCTCCCTATTTATATGCATGTGCTACATCTGGAAATGCTTCTTAAAGGTACATGCACATGCTCTGATCTACAGGCACCTTATAAAACCTCTGTTTTTTTAGGTGCAGGAGGTTGCGAGTCAGGAGTCTTGCTAGAGGATGTAAAAGGATCTAAGGGGGAAAGGAGGACGGCGCGAATAGCTGAGGGGATTGGGAGTGTCCACTTGCAGTAGGTCATAGTAAAGTTTCTTGATGTCTGCCATTACAGTGCTTTCCCACTTGAAATGTTCCTGCATCTGGGTCACAGTGTCACTAAAGATAATCTCCACTTCTGAAAGATCAACCCCATTAGAATATTCTTCTGGGGAGGCAAACTAGTGGGGAGGGGATCTGGGTTGAATAAGCTAGTGACTCATCAGATGAGTAATCCTCTTCAGAAGATGCTTCTTCCATTACTCTCTTTTGAGGGGGAGCAGGCTATGGGAAGCAATGATGACAAAAAATTAAGATAAAGAAAAATAATACACACATTGTACAATGAGTAAAGTTACAAGTTACTGAATAAACGCTGATGAAAAAATAAACATGGTATAAATATGAAAACATATGACATATCAAGTTCAGATTACATAGTACAAAAACAGTTTTTTTTTTTTTGTGTGGGATTGCCCAATGATGAGAGCAAGAAAAAAATAAAATAGAATATAACAGAGTGAGCGCAGAATGGAGACAGCCTAGCCAGAGAGGAGATAGCTTAACTATATAGGTTCAGTAACCCCTGGTGGGGGGGGGTCTGAGAGACACGAGAGCACTGAAGATGCTTTGGGAGAAAGCTTGCCAGTCCTTTTGACGATTGAAGTAGGGGAGACATGTTTAGTCCTTCTGTTTCTTTTTACTGGGAACATCCATTCTGTGAAGTGATGGTGAGCTGGACGTAGGCATACTCCCAATGTCTGAATCCATCTCCTCCCGAACAAAGACGGTCAGAATCCCTCAAGGGCTTTCAAAAATAATGAGTTGGGGTTCCCCTTGGATGTCTGATGTGGACACCTGAGGTACCTCTGAGGACATGCTGCTATCCTGTTCCAAGGTGACCTCCATTACGGGTTTGGCCTATGGTTCATACGATGGCCCTGAACGAATCTCAAGACTGATAGTCTCGGGAGAGATGTTTGGCCCTGGAGGTGTAGCAGAGGATTCTGGCCTGGATTTCTTGGCCTTCCGCTTCACTAGCAACTCTGCTTCTGAGCATGAGGGACCCTCCATCCCTTTGGCAAGGAGTTTCAGTCGCTGATTTTCTAGATATAGGGAGAGAAAGTTAAAGCCTACTCCATAAGGTTTTCAGGATAATAACTGGCAGATAGGGCAGGCCTTATGGTTGTGGAAAGGCCCAAGACAGAAGCACTGTTGGTGGTTGCCCTTATGTGGAATCTGTCCTCCACACTGACATTTATCCTTCTTGGATGAGATTAAAGTTTAGATGCAATCAAAAACAAGAAAAGAATTCTCCAATGGGGCACTTATCTGAGAGATGAAGTTTCTTCAACTGTCATACCGTATGTACGGGAAACGCATTCTGTCTGGCGGCAAAGAAGTTCTGAGGATGGTGCATGTGCACGTCACTTTTTTAGCCCAAGTCCGATAGCAGGCTATGTGCGATATACCATGCACCCCAGCCACCAAAGACTTTTGTATACTGGGCGAAGTCGGATCGCTTGGCAGGCAATATCCCTCATATAAAGAAGACTGCAACAGCAGAATAGAAAGACATTTTGTAGTGATGATCCCTGGCCAGTACTGCCTGGGCCAAAAGGGAGTCACAAGACAGATTTCTGGCTTGTCCCCTTGAATCTTTAAAAGAACCTTTGGGATTAGAAATAGGAAAGCCAAAGACACACTCCCAGTAAAAAGTCATGGCAACTGTCCTCTAAGCCTGGGTCTTGGGAGTCCCGGAATAAAACAGGATGAGTTGTTTATGAGTGGAAGCAAACAATCCACAAATGAGGTTTTTCTCAAATGGATCTATGTCCACGAAGACTTCTCTGTTTTGTGAGAACATTGTCTATGAAAGGAATGCAAACTGCCTAAAGGGACAGGTTTGCCTTTATGGCCTGATCCCATACCAGAAGAGCTAGCCTGCACAATTGATGGGACTTTGTCGGTCCTGCTTGTTGATGCACCACATGACTATGGTGTTGTCTGCAAGGAGTCACCCTGGAATCCAAACGTGGAAAAACACCTGAAGGCCTAAAATAAGGAACTTAATTTTTTTTTTGACAATGATGTGCTCCCTTATCTGATTGGGGGACCACTGGCACAGAACTCTTATGGATCCTGTCCATGTTCCCTAAGGCACATCTGATGCATGTGTGTAGATTCTGGTTGGGAGAGTTTAGACAGAAGTGTGTTCTTGGAAGAGGCCTGAATAATGTCCCAGCCGAGTGGAGGACAGCTACTCTCATTCCTTTGCACAAAGGAGGAGCATCAACCAATCCAGGAAATTATAGACCCATCAGCCTAACGAGCTTGATCTACAAGGCCATGAAGCAGATTATCATGGACCTCAAACAAAAACATTGGCAACCTCCAGACACTTGATCCCACACAGTTTGGTTTTGTCAAGGGGAGGTCATGCCTGTTAAACTTGGTTGATTGCTTTGAGACAGTCACCAAGGCCATAGACGAGGTGAATATGGTGCACACCGGCTACCCTGACCTGGCCGAAGCCTTCGATACTATTCCCCACTGAGGTATAATATTAGGTATCAATCTATATGTTACCAGATGGGTAGCAATCTGGCTCACTGATAGAACCCATCTAGTCAAAATAGGTGAAGCCACCTCAAGTAGTAGACCCGTAACAAGTGGTGTACCCCAGGGATCAGTCTTGGGGCCTCTGCTGTTTGGGACATACTTCTCGGAGGTGCAGACCAAATCTAGTGGGCTACAGCTGACCAGGTTTACAGATGACGGCAAGCTGGGTGCTGTCATCAATTCCCCTAGTGATGTGGACATCCTCCAAGAGGGTCTCACTCAAAAAAATGACTGGTGCCAGAAACACGGCCTCAAACTGAATGTCAAAAAATGCATCATCATCCCTTTTGGGGAGAGTGACGCCCCCATAAATTATCACACTGATAATGAAGTACTAAGCATGCAATCTGTTGTGAGGGACATGGGCATCCAGGCTGATAGCAAATTGACTTTTGACCACCATATTGCCTCCGTTGTACAGTAAGCTTTCTACATGGCCCACCTCATTAATAAGAGCATCTCATCCAGGGACAAGGTGGTCATAACATCCCTGTATTCTTTCCTTATAAGACCCATTATTGAGTACAATGCCCCTTTCAGCATGTACCTCACAAACACACACAGCAGCTGGGGATACCCACAGCGGTTCCAAACTCGGAGAATCCAGGGCCTCAAACATCTACCCTACACAAATAGGCTAAAAGCCCTGTCCCTCTACTCAGTCTCCTACAAAAGCAATTTCAGACCCCGCCCTGATGGGGCTGCTTCATATCCGCAAGTCAAGCTCCACTTGAGTAACCCGCATGCGCGACCTCAACCTGGTCTTTGACATCAATAGGACTTGTTGACGGGACAGAGACTCCCCCTTTTGTGGAATAGACTCTCTCCATGTAAAGCAGAGTATCTCATTAAATCTTTTTAAGCGCAACCTGGATAACTGGATGGGGAACAGAAAATACACCCATGGGATTCCACCTGTGTCCCTGCCGGATAGTGGCATAGGGAGCTGAATTGTTGGAACATGGGCTAAATTCTTGGCTAGGCTTGTAAGGGTCTCAGGGCCAATAGCCTGTAACTTCCTGTGATCCTATAAGGAGATTATCCAGTATGGGAATACCTCTATTTCCTGGGTCCTACAGAAAGCAATTGCTGGTGCAAGACACAATGTGAAAACCCTGGAAGCAGAAGATAAGCTGAAGGGTAAAGCACTGAACTGTAAGTGAGATTAAAAAGCAAAAAATTCTGAGAAATATCTTACAAGTGGGATGAACAGTGATAAACAGGTAAGCATCCTTTAAGTCCAGAGAGACTAGGAAAGCTTGGGAAAGGATGAAAGGAAAAAGTTTGCAGAGAAAGCATCTTGAAAGATGGCACCTGGAGGACGGTGATGAGATGAGACAGATCCAGGAAAGGCCTCCAACTGCCCCCCCTTTCTAGGAACCAGAAACAGTCTTGAATAAAAAACTTTTCCTCACTCCAAGAGGAGCACTGATTCTATGGAGCCGTGGATGAAAAGATTTATTTATTTTATTTATTTATTTTACATTTGTTGACCGGGAAAAATCCGACTGGATACATGTCCATTTTCGCGGGAGGCCGGGAAAAAAAAGCTCCACATAACACAGTTGTACATTGTTATATAAAAAAAAAAAATGTGTTATTACATTAATAATAAATAATAATAAAAAAAAAAAGAGAAGCCAGAGATACATTAGTTACATATATATAAAATAGTTGATAAAAGTGGGTAATTAAACGAAGAACAGGTAAATGATTTGAAGAAAAAATGCATAAATATAAAGATAAAATAAGATATGAGACAGAGAAGAGGAAAGAGAAGAAGAGAAAAAGGAAAAGAAGAAAAGAGAAAAAAACATGGTAGATTCCATGGAGAGAGAGGAGAGAGAGGAGAAAGAGTGAGAGTTAACTCAGTTAACTCAAGAGTGTTAGTACCAGGTGTGAGCATTGACTAAAAATATTGACTTAACTTTTTAAAGTATGATTATTTTTTGGTATGGTTGAAGGGATTGGGGAGTTCCATATATATGGTAGCAGTAGTGCTAGTAGCAATTTAACGGAGGTGGAAAGAGGTGAACCTGACTGAGGGGAGGTGAAGGAACTCCCCTCAATTAGGGCATTTTTACTCCCAAGTTATTTTGTAATCCTTTTGAATGATGCATACAATTGACTTATTTGTAGTGATGGACTTCCATGCTATGAGGGACGGTGTGTTTTGAATAAAAAGGGCCTAGACTGAGGCGGGGGGAGGGGCAGGAAATACACAGATGCTGATTTGTCTGGAAAGTGGGTTACTCATTTCTAACTTCTCTGGAAAGTTTCTCATCAAATCTCTTCCTGGGTAGTTTCCTGCTGCTCTGTGATGATTTCTGGTCTCTTCAAAGGAAGGGTGATTTCTTTGATACTTAGAAACTGAAGTGAGAAAATATCTGATATTGTGCATTATTTTATTATTCTCCTGCAAAGTCTTACATTCTGCAGTGGAGAGGCCAAACAAAATGTCCCTATAAAGGGCAGAATCCAAAAGCTTTGCCTTAACATCCTCAGGGAGCGTCAAAAGTCGAAGCAAAGCAAATCTGAGAATAACAGAACCAGTGGCAGCCACTCTTGAAGCCGCCTCTGCAGTATCAACTCATTTTATAGAAAGTCTAGCTACTTCTGTAGCCTGACCAAGCATAGAAGCCACTTGCTGCTTACAGTCTGAAGTCCAGATTAGTCACAGTTTAACTACACTCCCCTGAGAACAGATAAAAGGTAGTTTTGCCATTTGAGTAATTCAGATCCCTGAAAGCCAAGGTGCAGATGTGTAAACGCTTTTTTTTTTTAAAATCCAAATCAGTCCAGTCTACTATCCCCATCCGATAGCAGCACATAAAAATTTAGTAGGTTTGTTAGAGGAGATAGAAAAGGCAGAAATGATCTGCTAAAGGATTCTTGAACAGAAACTTCATGTTCTTGGGGACCTTATAAAACCTAAGCATTTTTTTAAGGAGTTGGAGGCTGGCAGTAAGGAGAATTGGATGTGGATGTAAAAGCATCTGGAAAGGTCTCTGACACTGGAGGAACAGGAGGCAGTATAAAAGCTCTTACCGCAAGGAGCGCAAATCTTTTTTGTACATCAGTAACTTGTTTGGAGTTCCATTCAAAATGCTGCATCATTTTAGAAATCGTTTCTCCAAAAGAAATTTTCTGAATGGAGAAGTCAGGGTACAGGGTGTCCTAATAATCAGAAACAACCTGTCCTGGGTAATTAACCTTTACAGGGTATGTCAAAGAATCCTCATCTGAACTAGATTTCTCTTTTTTTCAAAGATTCATGTTGCTTCTACAGGGAACCTTGGAGTGGGGAGTTGAAGGAGTACAGAGAAAGCAAGGAAGAAGTGAGGTGCTAATGACAAAATGGCCTTATATAGGCCCAATGACATTTTTCTGGAGACGTGTGTGAATGAAACATACTTACCTTTTTTGTTTCTTCTTCCCAGGAGTGACATTAGCCTTAAAGAAGCTTGGAGGTTTGGAACCATTACAGACGATCAAAGTGCCAAGTACCTCTTCCCGAACAAGGACTTGAGGTATGCCCTCCAGTCCCACTGAAATGCTGAAATTACCACCTTAAGTTCCCCCTTCTCTATCGTGGCAGCAGATTCAGTCTTGTCAATATGTGGGAATCAGACACCACACCAGCTGCAGATGGGGTCATGGCAGTTGGCACCTGAGAAACAGGAATACAATGGATTCTTGCTGCATCTCAACAGGAACATCCAAAGTTGACTGGGCAAAAGAAAATTCAGGCTTAGCTTTTCTGAACAAGGAAGTAAGCAAGGAAGAAAGCCTGGTACAGAGGATTTAGGAATAAAAGATTGGCAAAAGAATAAACACCAGTAGTGGTGGTCTTTGTAAGGGATCTGCCTATCAATCACACTTCCTTCTCTTAGCTCACATTAACAAATGTTTTTGGAAAATAAAAGTAATAAGGAAGGTTTCCCAATGGGGTACTTAGCTGAATAAGTCTAGACAACCAGTAGCAGTCAACAACAGTGGAGATTATGCACTTGGACTGGCTGCAAGATAATTTGAGGATCTTGGGCTCCTACATCTGCTTATGTACTCCAATGCCTGTAGGTTTAGGTCATACATCAGATGTACAAGCATGCACAGGGTTTATTGCTTTGGTATGCTGGATGGTCAGGTTACCTCAGTGAGATAAGCCATCAGTATTGGAAGACTGCAAAAGTGATCTAAGGTAGGACATCATTTGTTCTACCAAAGCTCTTTGCTTGACTTTTTAAGAACTGGATATATAAAGCACTTAGGACTCGCATAGTACAACTTTTCCTCAATACAAAGCAGCACGCTCGATTCTGGTAAACAGGTAAAGTTTTGGGTGTGTAGTGGTGGTTCCTCTAAGTTTCGATATTCTAGAATAGTCTTAGTATCTACACTGCTAACAGGTAAGGGAAGTATCCTCCAAGAAGGAAACCATCTCCACCTGCCTGTCTGGGTAGGCGGAGACATTTCTTGGTTCAATGAACTGTGGAAATATTTAAAGGAACAATATAAATTGGACTGTAAATAAAGTACAGTTGTGTACACTTACCATAAAATGTAGATGTTAGAGTGTATTCACTGTTGCAGTCCTAACAAATGGGTTATCCAGTTCCCGGTAGCCCTCAGTCGGCCACAATACCAAAGGTAAAAAAAAATGACGTCGGCTGCCGTCGGTTGTAAAGGACGTCCGATACAAAAGGAGGCAGTCGACGTCACTTCCTCAGTCTTTCTTGCTATAACAGTCAGGAGCCCCCAGAAAATCAGGCTTAAATCAAAAATCTATTTGACAAATAACAAATTAAGCCTGTATCTCAGGAAAAGAGAATAGGAGAGGAGCACAAAAAAGGGGGAAGAGGGAGGGAAACCAGGACTGCAACAGTGAATACACTCGAACATCTACATTTATGGTAAGTGTACACACAACTGTACTATGTTCATCGTGTTTCACTGTTGCAGTACTAACAAATGGGTTGATTACCAAAGCACAGAGAAAAAACGGGGGAGGAACCAACAGCATCGAGGGTTGGAGATCATGCCCAGCAACACTGCAGTGGCAAACCCTGCCCAGGCTCTGGAAAACAAAGGCAAATTATAATGCTTTGTGAAAGTGTGAACAGAAGACCATGTGGCACCCTCCAAAGTGTCTTTAGTAGGGACACCCCTTAGAACGGCTGCAGAAGTGGAAGTCACTCTACTAGAGTGGGTCCTAACCCCTTGAGGCGGAACTTTGCCATCTATTGCGAGGATAAGGAAAAAGTTGGAAGGTGTATGGACTGATTTAAGAGTCAGGCTGGAAACCACTTTAAGCATCAAGGAGGGATTAGACCTCAGAGAGACTATCTGCATGGAAAATAAGAAAAGGCTCCACAGCCATCAAAGCTTGCACCTCCGAAACCCTCCTTGCTGAAGTTATAGTCAAGAGGAAGGCGGTTTTCCAAGAGAGAAACTTTAAATCTGTAGAGGCAGCTGGCTCAAAAGGAGGAACAGTGAGTTTCTCCAGAACAAAATTAAGATCTCAGGCTGGAGTAGGTGCTCTTCTGGGAGGTTTTAAATTGCAAGCACCTCTGAGAAATATTTTCATCAGGGGATGAGAGAAAATGTGCTGTTCAAGAGAACAATGAGCAGAGATGGTTGAAGCATGGATCTTGATAGAGGAAAAAGAAAGACCACCCTGAAGCAAATCATCCAGGTATTCCAGGATCAGAGGAAGGGTGGGTTGAGCAGCAGACTCCCCTCTAGCCTGCATCCAGTGAGAGAACCTTTCCCATTTGCCAGCATAGGATTTCCTAGTGCTAGGCTTCCTGGCCTCCCTCAGGACGTCAACCACCTGTTGGGAATGGGAAGAAAGGGAACGAATCATACAACGAGCCATGCTGCCAAATGGAGAGACTGAAGATGAGGATGCAGAATGCTTCCCCTTTCCTGAACCAAAAGATCCGGCTTCAGAGGAAGATGGTAGAGACTGCGAAGCAGCAGATATACCAATGCTGTCTGGGCCAGTCTGGAGCTATGAGAATAGTCCTTGGATGTTCGTCCCTGATCTTCACTAATACTCTGGAAGAGGAGGGAAGACGTACACTGATAGCAACGTCCAAGGGGAGGACAGAGCATCCACTTTCCAGGCTCTGCTGTGCTGCTGTGTGGTGCAAAAGAGAGGTAGCAGATGGTTGTCTGGGGAGGAGAAAAGACCACCTGAGGAGTGCCCCAATGTTGAATGATGCTGTAAAAGACTGCTCTGTTCAGCTGCCATTCGTGAGGATCCAGGGTTTGCCTGCTCAACTGGTCTGCCAAAACATTGAGCCTTCCTGGAAGAAACAGAGCTAGGAGATGCAGGTCCAGGGATGCTGCCATGGATCAAGGATTCATGCTTTGCCTGCACAGGAGGTAAGAGTGAGTCCCTCCCTGCTTGTTGATGTACTACATGACCGTGGTGTTGTCTGTCCTGACAAGCAGGGTCCCTGGAGAAAGAAGATGCTTGAAAGCTAGTAAGGCCTGCTGAACTGCAATCAATTCTTTTAGATTTATGTGCATGTGCATTTGCTGAGCCTTCCAGCGTCTATGAATGCATCTGCCATCCAGGTGTGCTCCCCAGGCATTGTCCGATGCATCCGTAGTCAGAACTTGAGTGGCAAGAGATGTCCGAAAAGGCATGCTTTTGTTTTGTAGACAGGCTTTTGCCCACCACAGAAACTCCGTCTGCAGAGATGGAAGCAGAAGAATCATCATACCCAAGTCCTCTGTGTGCTGACACCAAATGTTCTTGAGGTACCATTGTAATTTCCTCATATGCAGTCTTGCATATGGAATCATGAGAATACAAGATGCCATGATTCCCAGGGCTTGCAGGTATTTCCTTGCAGGGAGCTGGGACAGGCTTGTCAAGTCCTTGAAATAAAGTGAAAGAGTTGTCTGCTTCTCCTGGGTGAGCTATATCATCTGGGCGGCTGTGTTCAGACTCGCTCCCAAGAATGTTATCTCCTTAGATGGTACCATTTTCGATTTTTCCACATTGAATGTGTAACCCAGGGAAGAGAGAAGAGCCTTTACGAATTCCAGATCCTTTATAATAGCTGTTCCTGAGAACTTGCTTGAATCAGACAGTCGTCCAAGTATGGGGTAAATCTGAATTTTCTTCTGCCTGCAAAAAGCAATGACTGGGGCCAGGCACTTTGGGAAGATTCTGGGAGCAGTAGATAAGCCAAAAGGCAGTGCAGAGCACTGGTAATGTTGCTCGCCCACTCTGAAACGAAGGTACTGCCTGCAATTTTCCCTGATAGGAATGTGCAGATAAGCCTCTTTGAAATCCAAGGTTACCCAGCCAGGAATCCTTTTCTAGCAGTGGAAGCAACTGATGCAGAGTGAGCATTTTGAACTTTGGAATTACTAGAAGAGAGTTCAGAATGGAAAGATCCAGGATAGGATGCCAGGTGACTTCTTTTTTTGGAACTAAGAAAAGCCTGGAATAAAAGCCCTGGCCTACCTGCTGAGCAGGAACTGGCTCTATTGTTCACAGATGAGACAGACACAAAATTTGTTTTTCTACTTCTGCTCTTTGGTTTGGAGGAATATCCGGGAATCCCTTGGGAGCTGGAAAGGTGCAGAAAGAAAACCTGTGCCCTAGGTACACCGTTCTGAGCACCAATTTGTCATCTGTGATAGTGGCCCAGACAGCTGAAAAAAGCCAACCTTCCTCCTAAAGGACTCTACCGGCAAGCAAGAACAGGCAGAAGTCGTAAAAAGTCATTGAGAGTGTTTTGACTGAGATGCAGGCTTGGAGCTTCCCCCTTTAGAAGTGGAAGCCTGCCAATGCCTAGACCTTTGAGGGGTAGCCCCCTGCCCCCTACAAGATTTGCAACTTCTAGTCCTGGAATGGTTCTGTCTGCTATTAGGAAAGGTCCAGCTCTTGGAAGGGCAATTCCCGCTAAAGCGAGGGGGTTGAACTTGCAGAAAATCCTTAACAGTTTGCATGGACTTGGCCTTATCCTCCATCTTCTTCAGTACCTCCTCTGCTTTGCTGCCAAAAAGACTGTCTTTATGCAAAGGTACATCCAAAAGCTTAGCCTTGACAGGTTCTGGAAGAGGCTGTTCACTGAGTCATGCATGCCTTCTAATAACAGACCCAGTAGCCGTAGCCATGCTGGAGCCCTCAAGGAAGTCAACACCACAATGCTTATTGACTAGACTGGCTGAATTCAGCAAATCCTGCATGTCTTTACTCTCTGCCAAAAGAGGTACACTTGCTATCCTAGACTTAATAGCCTTTAAGATGTGCTGCTGGTACTTCAGCAAGTGAAATAGACAATTGGTAGCCCTAATAGCTAGGGAGGCAGAGGTATAAACCTTCTTGCCCAACCTATCTAGGTTCCTACACTCACTGTCAGCGGGAACAGGATTCCTGGTATCAGTGGCCTCAATTCCTTTAGGGCCCTGAGAAACAACCTCTGGATCCACCAACAGATTCCTGAAAAGAAACAGATGAGAATCAGGGATTCTGTAGTACCTGTCAGATTTCCTGGGAGCAGGAGGAACTGAATTTGGAGACGAGGAATTTTCCAGAAAAAACAACAACTTCCAACACAGGGGGAATAAGCAAGAGGCTTATGCGGAGGTAAATCCAGAAACTCCCTAATCCGTTTCTTGGATTGATGATAATCCTGGCTTTCCCATTTAAAATGTTCTCTGAGGGTATTTAAAGTATTACCAAAAGAGAAATCCTCTGGAGGAGAGGCCAAAGGGATGGACTCCTCTGCATCTAAATCCTCAAAAGGAGAAAAAGCCTGAGAATATTCTTCTTCATCAGCAGAAATGCTGGAAGAATCAGAACCTGAGCATGACAAAGCCTCAGGAGAAACATCCCTACTCCTTTTAGAAGGAGGAGGCTGAGAACCCCTAATAAGAGTCAACAAATCATTAGCTATTTTAACCATTTGGGATTGAGGGGAATGAGAAGAGGCTGGAGCCTGCCTTTTCACAGGCTTACGAATGGAAGATTTACCTGCAAGCCTGAAGGACAAGGGAGGCCTGGCAACTGCCGAAGATGCAGCGAGGTTGAAGGAAGAAGTTTGCTGTCAGAACACAAAACAGAGGCCTCGGACAACGGAGACAGCTTAGCAGCTCCAGCAGAAGAGGCAACCGGCGACAGGTCGGAAGGCAAAGCGGAGACCGAAAGCCTAAGAGACTTGGACTCAACCAAGGCCTGCGGTTGTACAGCTGCGGTCTTGCAGGGACTGCAAAGGCGTCTCACTGGCTACCGCCTGACTACCAACTTAACCTCATCCGAGGACTTAGCTTTCTGAGGCCTGTCACGGTCCTTATCCTTACTTTTTTTGGAACATCCGAAGCACGAAGACCGGCAGACGCCATACCAACGAACTTAGGCCAAACTCCAAAATGCCTAGCCAAAATTTTAGCCCAACGACGGATAGTATGCGGATTAAAGGAGGCACAGAGATCACACTTGGGAACGTCATGGCCTAAAATAATGTAATAGGAATGAAAATCTCTATGGGGAATCTACTTTCTACAGGTAAGGCAATTAACTTTTTCTGACATTCATTAAGGCAAGAAAAGAGGATCCCCAATGGGGCACATAGCTGTAGTAGACTTCAACTCTTGTAGTCGGAAACCAACAAAGGTAAAATGCCGACCGGCACTCGTGTATTAAAAGCTTCTGCTTCGGGCTCCGTGGCAAGGAAGACTGAGGAAGTGACGTCGGCTGCCTCCTTTTGTATCGGACGCCCTGACGTCCTTTACAACAGACTGCAGCCGACGTCATTTTTACCTTTGGTATTCTGGCCGACTGAGGGCTACTGGGAACCGGATAACCCATTTGTTAGGACTGCAACAGTGAAACACGAACATCTGCAGAGTCAATGAAAGCAAACAATAGGTTTAGCAAGGAACAGTCTTCCTTGCTAAACATATTAGGTTCATAGGTTCATAGGTTCATACTAGGCTATCTGCCCAAGGGCATTTATAAGCCTAGCCCATAGTTAAAAACTATGCCTATCATTTTGCTGTGCCTCTGTCAAGCAGTGACGCTGAAGTAATCCCTGGGGTATATCTGCAATCTCCCATCCATTGGTCAAGATTCCTCTTGAACAAGACCAGAGAGGTGCTCTGCCTCACATGTACCGGGATTTTGTTCCACAGCATAGGGAGTCTCTGGGTGATGAATCTGTCCCTCCAGCACGTTCTATTTATAACCGTGTCAAGGTTTAAGTCTCCGCCCTTGTGGTTCTGAGGGATCTAGATTTTTGAGGTGAAGCATATTCATCAAATCTGGGTTTGACATGGCCTTATATGTCAGGCACAGGTCACCTCTGAGCAAGCGGTATGAGACTGAATAGAGCTGGAGTTCTTTCAGTCGGGCAGCATAAGACATATTTTGAGACCCTTTATCCTTTTGGTGAGGAACTTTTGGGGCCTTTCAAGCTGCAGCAGGTGTCTGGTCAGATACATTGGGCATTGTACTCAATCATAGGTCTAATAAGTGATGAGTACAGGGGACGATGACCTCCCTTGATCTAGATGTGAATCCCTTCATGATCAGGTGGGTGATATAGAAGGTTTTCCTAACTACTTTAGCAACATGAGTGTCAAACGAAGGCTACTGTCAACCTGGGTCCCCAGATCTCTGATGACTTTTCTGTGCTCAGTGGATTGCCACCTATATGGTAGCTAGTAGCCTTGTTTTTCCCAAAGGGTATGACTATGCATTTTTGGCGTTTAACTTCAGGCCATGGCTCTGGCACCAGTTATCCATTTCTGTGAGGCCCTTCTGGAGGATATCTGTGTCAGATGTGTTTGCAGTCATCTGCAAACTTTGTCAGCCATAACCCTCCTGTGTTTGCTTGTACTTCAGAAAAGTAGATGCCGAACAAGAGTGGACCCAGGACTGAGCCCTGTGGGACACCACTTGTGACAGGCTTTGAGTCTGACATGGCTCCAGCAACTCTGACCCTGTGGGTTCTGTCACTTAGCCAGTTTGCAACCCATCTTGTGATGTATGGGTTTACATTCAAGCTGATGAGTTTTTCGATGATACCTGAGTGGTAGGCTGTATGGACTGCCTTTCCCTCATCAATGGCCTTGGTGACTGTCTCAAAAGTCAACCAAGTTTAAGAGGCAGGATCTGCCTTTGACAAAGCCAAACTGAGTTGGATCCAAAGTCTGCAAGTTCCCTATGTCTTTATTTATGAGTTCCATTATGATCCTCTCCATGGCTTTGCAGATAAGGCTTGTCAAGCTAATAATTTCCAGGGTCTGTGGAGGCAATCCTGAGGTGAGGCTAAGATTAAACAGCTGTCCTAACTGTGGGTTTAATTCCTCATTGAGTTCATGAAGCACACAGCCGGGGACACCATCCGGTCCCATGGATGCTGTGTTTTTGCCTTAGTGAGGGCAGTTCTCACCTGGGCGTTGGAGATGTTTGGGGGCTACAATCCTCTGGAATAGATATCTCTCCTTTTGGGGAGCGGGAGAAGTTTGCACTGAACCTGTCAGCCAGTATGTTGGCAATGTGTGTAGGTTCAGTAATTTTCACATCATTTTGAACTAATTCTGAGCATATCTGGGAGTTTCCTCCTAGGTTTCTAACATAGCTAAAGAAGGCCTTATGATTCTCTTTAGAGTCCTTGGCGATTTTTCTCTCAAAATTTGCCTTGGATGATTTTATGAGAGCTCTTAGTTTTTACTTATAATGATCAAAGGTGTCTTACCTTTCAAGGATTTTGCTCTATCTTGTAGTAGCTTCCTCCTTTTGTTGTAGAGCTTGTTTATGGCTGGGGTCCACCAGACTGGATACAGAGAGTCTTAGTTTTGTTTGGGATTGCCTGATCCATGCAGTCCTGTAGGTGCTGGTAGAAGGCATTTGTAAGTGATTCAGCGGTTTGAGTAATGTTTACCACTGGCTCATTTTCACTGTGGTCTTTTTGTTTCAGGTGTGTTGAACATTTTGATCCCATGTTCCTATACAGTTGGAGTGTATGAGATAAGTGTGAAATGCAAAGGTTGTGATAAGTGTGAAATGCAAAGGTTGCGGGAAGCTTAACCAATGTGAATGGACCTACAATTTTTGCATGTTATTTTACAGGAATTTTGAACATACTGAAACAATTTAAAATCTGGGCTTCACAAATTAACACAAAAGGTGAGAAATTTTGAAAGTCAGATGCAGATAACAGTAATTTGGAGTGGGGAGGGAAAGGGGACTCTAAAATAGATGAATGCCATAATGAGAGAATAACAACTTTTCCTGGCTACAGCTAAGACTGCTGTATGTGTTTATCCAGAGTCTGTGTTTTTGTTAGAGTCTCCTACTTGGAAATGTAGTACAGAAAATGTAAAAATATTATACTGTAGTTTTTAAAACACTGTACAAATTACTGATGAAGCTTCTGTTATTTACAAATTCTTTAAGAAGTTTTATACATTATAGCATGCCAGAAACTTTCAAAAAATTGACAAGTGATGCAACATAATTCAATGTCATACTTATTTTTGAATGTACCACCTGCAAATTGTACAACAAAAAGCTAAGTGCTGAAGCAGGAAAGAAGTTACTGCAATAGTGGTATGCTATACAAGTAATGTTTGCAATCTTACTGTGGAGTGTTAATTGGCTTTTCAAATCCTGAAGAACATCCAAGGTACTTGTCTACACCAGGAAAATTAGGCATCTATTTGTATTACAGTAAGAAATGCAGTTGAATGACATTCAGCGCCTGAAACTAAGGAATCTTGGGTATAAATTATTAGGGTTTTCATTACAGACATCAGGGGCAGAAGGGGTGCTGCTACTCCACTGCAAAAAATCTAGCCTCTGAGCTGCTTGAAATACAAAAAGATACAGCTAGATTTATATCAGTAAAATAGAAGCTAGAGGTATTGTTATCCATGATTGCTTTTAAGTGCGAGTGTTACATCACAGGAGGGGATTTTTTTTTTTGTTTTTTAGACAGTGTAGAGCACACTCACTGGTGTGGTGCACAACACTGGTCCGACAGCCCACAGGGTACATGCATTACAGCAATTTGTTTATGACTGTTACACTAATTAAGGATGACAAACATGCATGCAGCATTAAGGCGTCCTAGAGATACTTTTACATGTTTCTCACAAAGGGAAAATCATATTAAACACAAGATAATTTGTATTAAGTAGAGTGGATGTACATTTTACTGATACATATCCTGGTTTCTTTATCAGACCACTTTCCATTATTCATGAGAGAGTATGTCGACAAGGAAAGGTATGAGAAAATTTGGAGTGTTAACCTGTAATGTTGTCAAGGGAAACAAAAGCATATGGGGTTGTTTTTGACCGTAGCAATCCGCTTTCCACACAAAAACAGAGTCAAATAACAAAATTAGGGGATAGGCACGTGGCCGTAGTTAGGGAGGGGTGAAAGAGGACCTCACCCATGACTGCTAGCTGTTGGAGATGTGATCAGCAGGTGCCAATGGTGCAGGAGTACAGTACAGACACCTCCTGTCACACCTGAAGTGCTAAACAGCTCACTGTATGATAGTTTATCTGTAGCAAGCTGCTTGTTACAGTTTCAGGGTAGATGACATTTATTTTTATTTTTTGGTCCTCAGTGTAAAGACCACATTGGGGTGGGGTGAGTACAAGACTCAAAAGTGCAGTATTGGCATTAGTTTATTAATGCTAATGCTGCATTTGCAGACATGTCTGAAGTGTTCAGTATGTGGCAGTTTAACTGTAGCAAGCTGCCTGTTACATTTGTAGCAAGAAGCAGCTAGCTACAGTTCCAGAATAGAACGACATTTTCTTTATTTGCTCCTCAAGCTCTCAGGATGGCAGGAGTCCAGTTTCAGCATATTTGTGGTTATGGCTGATATAGTGTAATTTGAGTGTAGAAAACTACTTGTGCTTGCTAATTTTTTTTTTTTTTTTTTGGGGGGGGGGGTAATCAAGAACAGTTTCTTTGAATCTCAAAGTTTAAAGGACGCCACATGGGGAAAAGCACAGGCTATCAGGTAAGTTCTGGTTAGGTATAAGGAAGTTCTAAGGAAATTTGTAGATGACAAAACACAGTACATTCAAGACTGGCTAGGTTACGGTACATGCAGAGCAACTGAAGGCACAGACCAAAGTGATTCAAAAGGAGGAAGGAGTTTACTAAAGTGTGATAGGTTACAAGGACTTCCAAGATGGCTGCACATGGAGTAACAGCTTAATTATAGCTCTTCCAGTGTGAAAACAGAAACTTAGCAGAGAAAGCCAGTGGGCTTAAATTTCTGGGAAAATTTCAGTAACTGGTTAGTAAGTACACTGATTGGATGCCAGGAAAAAAGAAATACAGAGGACTTGAAAACCAGCTACAAAAGGTGATGAAAAAACACTGACTGGAAAAAATACTGCAGCTGTTCAGCAAAAAGCAGTGCAATCTCTAGACATGACTTCCAGTAACCTAGAGGAAAGTATAGGGCAACTGCACACAGACCTGATTAAAGAGCTGTTTGAGTCTAATTATGGCAACTGCCAAAAAAGTAATTACTAGAAAATGGAAATCAAAGTCTAAACCAACTTTACTAGAAGTAACAAATATAATAACAGAGATGAAACAACTAGAATTGAGATCTTTAGAAAAGGGTAGGAGCAAATTACATAGGAAAAAAATGGGAATTGTGAGAACAGTACATGCAGAGGAGGAATAAGGTTTAAAAGAAGGCAGGATTTGAATGAGCTATGTAAATTTCGATGAACAATGATTGGACAGATAAGTGATGTATAATATTTGAAATACAATTGTGTCAACATGGTTTGTGATGTAAAATGTTTGGAACTGAAATTATGTCAGTATGGCTTGTTTTCATTTATATCAGTGTAAGATTGCCTATGTCATACCTGATAATTTAATAAAGATTTTTTTAAACAAGAAAGTACAATAACTTGCAAGGTAAACCAAGCTTGCAGAACTCAAACCTAGACTTTAATACCAAAGAGACAAAAGCATTTAGCTCTAGGGGTTAGACAGCAAAATAAGGTGAGATCACTATGGAAAGATTATAGATCAAATGAACAGAAAGATTGGTGAGAAACCTGGATATATACTGGGATGTTTTGTCCATGTTTATGAGCAACTATATAAAGTGCATGCAGACTCTGAGGGAAAGATAAATGAAATAAGGTATGTTCTACACAAGTTACCATTAAAAAGTTTAGATTAACAACAAGGGAACAGAATGAAAAAAGCTGCAGAGGGATAAGGTGGAAACAAAAGAGCAGTAAAACATCTGGGTTGGATGGTCTACCATTAGAAATACATGGGTTTTACTAAACTATATGTTAACTGGAAAGTCCCTGAATATTTGGAAACAGTACCATAACAGCTATTTACAAACCAGGCAAGGATACTCTATAGTCTTCATTTTAATGATCCTTGGGACCCCCATCAGCCTTCTTTTTGACGTCACCTTGCCATTTTCTTTCTGAACTGTTCCTTAGCAGATTTTTCATAGTGACATGAAAGGTTTGTAAAAACAAAAATGGAGCTTGATTTGAGGGGTAGTTTATTTGATAGTTAGGAGACTCTGAGATACAAAATAAAGGAATGTTGTGTAAAATCTTACCATAACCACAGATGTCCTTCTCTTCCATGTTGTAGTATTCTACTAGTTGGTTTTACCCTTCTTCCGATCAGGTTATCTGGCCAGGTTTCCAAAGATTTTCAGTCCCCCTTGGTGTGTCAGATGTCTGACAGGAATGTGGGCCATAAAGGTGACGTCTGCACGCACCAGCCCTCAGAACATAGATAGAAGCCCCATACAGAGCCAGTCCTAAAGGGCATAGCCTGTCCAGAAGCTGAGGAGAGCAACTGCAAGCATATGAGAGCATATGGTGGTGGTGGGGGGAAGAATACTGCAACATGGAAGAGGACAGACATCTATGGTTATAAGATTTTACATAACTTTCCTATGTCCTATTTCAATGTTGCAGTATTCTACTAATGGACGAGTACCAAAGCTCACTATTGACTGGGAGGTGGCCTGGATGAGGACTCCAGGAATCCATGCAGGATAGCCCTGCCCTTGTTGATATGGTCCAGTTTGTAGTGTCTGGTAAAGGTGTGTACAGAGGACCACGTAGCTGCCTCCAGAATGGAATTAGTGTCCGGGCCTTTAAAAAAAGGCTCCAGAAGAGGCCATAGCTCTTGTGGATTGGGCCCTGACATTGCTTAGCAAGATCTTCCTGTAGTAAGTGAGTAGCAAAAGGAAATAGTCTTGGAAATCCAGGATGAAATTGTCTGCTTGCCCACTGCTTTCCCCAGAGCCCTGGGGTGAAAGAAGACAAACAGTTGGTCTGATTTGCGAAAAGGCCTGGTTTTATGCAACTAAAACCTGAGTTGTCTGTGAAAGTCTAAGGAATGAAGGACTCTATCTCCCTGTGGGTTAGGGAAGAAGGTAGGCAGGTGGACAGCCTGATTCAAGGAAAGGTCGTTGACGACCTTGGGAGTGAAGGAAGGGTTTTGTCCTAAGGGTGACCATTATCCATATGAAAAACCAGAAAAGGGGGTGTAGCCATAAGGGCTTGAAGCTCTGAGACCCTTCTGGTCGATGTCAAAGCTACTAGCAGTACAGTTTATCCATTTGCAAAACTTTAAGGGGGCCTTGTCAGCTGGTTCGAAGGGCATCAGAGTGAGTTTTTCTAACACATAATTAAGGTCCCAGGGAGGAGGAGACGTTTTCCTGAGCAGTCTTAGGTGGAGAAAACCCTTGAGGAAAAGTTTGGCTGGGAGTCTGGATGCAAGTGGAGGGGGTCCATAGACAGGCAGGTGTGCTTTTAAAGAGGAGTAGGACAAACCTAACTGTAAGAGTTCATACAGGTAAGACAGAATCAGAGGAATATCGCTGTCCAGAGGATCCATCTGTCTTTTATGACACCAGATAGAAAACCTTTTCCATTTGGAGAGAGAGGATTTTCTTGTGTTGGGTTTCCTGGCCTCCTGCAGGACTGAAAGAACATACTCATTGTACACGTGTCTGAAGGGAATCAGAATCATATCTGCCATAGATTGGTGTGCGGAGACTGCCACTGTGGGTGTATCTGTTTCCCCTTGTGCTGTGTGAGTAGGTCCACTGAGGGGGGTAACTTGTGGTGACTGCCCTTGGACAGATGAAGTGGAGAGAACCCGTGCTGCTTTTGACAGTAGGGAGTCACCAGCAAGATTTTTGAGGAGTCCTGCTGAACTTTCAGTAGGAGAGACTGAATTAATGGGAAAGGGGGGAATGCATACAGGAATCTCCCTTTCATGATACTGAGAAGGTATCTGTTTGTAATGCCTTTGGGTCGTGTGTATTGGAGCAATAGCTCTGAAGTTGCCGGTTTGTGGAGGAGACGAACAGGTTATCTGTGGAATACCTCACCTGTGGAAAAGATATAGAAACATCTCTTGACAGCATCCATTCGTGGTTGTCTGATTTGGTTCTGCTCAGTGAATCTGCCTGTGAGTTGTGCTGGGACAGGATGTAGGCTGCTTGGAGGGTGATTCCCTGAGAGGTAGCCAGCTCCCATACCTGTACAGCTAGTCTGCATAGGAGGTAGGACTTCGTCCCTCCTTGCTTGTTGAGGTACCACATGACCGTGGTGTTGTCTGTGAGGATCTTTAGGAGGCTCTGCTGGAGGTAGGGTTGGAAGGCCTGCAGGGCGAGGAGAATTGCTCTCATTTCCCTGGCATTTATGTGCTCTTGTTTGTGTCTGTCTGCCCACAAACCTTGCATATCCCTGGATCGAGAGCTGCACTCCAGCCCAGATATGAGGCATCAGTGTGCATGGTCTGGGAGGGGGGAGGCATTTGTAGGGGTAGTCCCAGAGTTTGGGCTACCTGAGCCAGCCACCATTTCAATTCTTGGTGGAGACAGGGGAGGAGTGGGACCCTGAACTTGAGAGGGTGGGAGTGCGGGGTCCACACTGACTGAAGGTACCACTGAAATTTCCTCATGTGTTACCTCGCTAGGGGTAGCATGGGGATAGTGGCTGCCATGCACTCCAGGTAGTCTCAAGAATAGTCTTGCAGCCAGTTCTGATGAATGAAGGGCAGAGAAAAGGTGGTGGGAAAGAGATATCACTTTTCCCCCGGGAAGGGAGGCCATCATGATGTCTGTCCTGATTTAGCATCCCAGGACGACAATGCCCTGTGCTGGATCGAGTTGGGACTTTGGGAAATTTACCAGGAAACCTAGACTGCAGCAGGAGCAGGAGGTCTTTCATGTGACGAAGGAGGGTTTCTCTGTCTGCTGCCTGAATTAAGAGGTCATCTAGGTACGGGAATATTTGCATTCCCTTGGTCCTGCAGTAGGCAATCACTGGAGCCAGGCATTTTGTGAATACCCTTGGGGCAGTGGAAAGCCCAAAAGGCAAGGCACAGAACTGAAAGTGAGAACAGCCTGCTAGGAATCTGAGATATTTCCTGAAGGCGGGCTTTATGGGAATGTGGAGATAGGCCTCCTTTATGTCCAGGGTTGCCATGAAGGCCTGAGGAAGAATAAGGGGAAAGAGTGTAGGTAAGGTGAGCATCCTGAAGGAGGGGACCTTTAAGAAGAGGATGATGTGGGAGAGATCTAAGATAGGTCTCCATGATCCTTCCTTCCTGGCGGCCAGAAATATTCTGGAATAGAATCCTTTCCCTTGAGAATCAGGGAGTACTGATTCTATGGTGCCTTGAAGCAGCAGGTTAAGACCTGATGGAAAAGGGGCAGTTGAGATGCAGGAGGTTGTGGCATGGCCAGTCTTGGAGGAGGGGAGAGCCAAGACAAAGTAACCCTCCCCCAGGATGGACAAAACCCACTTGTCTGATGTCACGAGGGACCACATAGGGAGACGGTGAGAGAGGCGGGTGGAAAACGGAAGGGAGGGAGGTGGGGGAGGGGTTGTGGCAGGCAGTCAAGACACTGCCTGCCCTGTCAAGAAAGGGAGGCCTCTGGCTCGCAGGCTGAGGTGCCCTCGGCTGAGTGGGCTGTCTTCTGGGGTGGTCTTCTACACCTAGAAGAGGCTGAAGGCCTGGAGGTCTTGCTTATAAATTGTCTTTGTCGGGTCGTTCCTATGGAACTTAGGGACTGGAGAGACTAGGAGATGCTTGAGGTCCTGTAGTTCCTTCCCTTTTTGTTGCAGAGACTTAAAAAGGTCAGCCACTTCAGCACCAAAGAGTGCTGAGTAGTCAAGGAAGCGTCCAGGAGCTTGGCTCTGAAGTCATCAGGGAGGGGCTGCAGGCACAGCCAGGAATATCTCCTTAACACAGATGCTGATGCAGATGACCTGGCTGAGGCCAAAGCTGCATCGTATCCACATCTAAGGGAGTCCTTGCTCACCTGAGAGATGACCCCCTAGCAAGGAAGTCAGGGATACTTTAACAGCACAGTCAGGGATGTCATTCAACTCACTGGAGGCATTGTCCAGCAGAGCAAGAGAGTATTTTGCCATGTGAGACTGGTAATTTGTTGCCCTAAAAGCTAGGGTGGCAGAGGTGTAAATCTTCCTTCCCCACCTCTCCACAGCCTTGCTGTCCTTATCTGTAGGGAGGACAGTGGTGGTAGGAAGGATGCCCTGTCAGTAGAAATGGAGATAGTGAAAGGGTCTGCTGGAAGGTACTTGAGCAAGAATTTATCTGAGTCAGAGACCCTCTATAATCTATCCGCCTCACAAGGGGCAGGTGGTTGGGAATCTGGATTAATGGATGCCGTAGCAAATGCATCCAGAAAAGCAGGATGAACAGGTGGAATTGGGTTAGGAGATTCCATCTGTATGAGACTATAAAATCTCTTCTGTGCCTCAGTCATGTCTGAGCATTCCCACTTGAAGTGGTCTCTCATCAAGTTAACAGTGTCCCCGAAGGTTAAGTCTTCCACTGGGGAATCTGGCTCTGCAGAGGCTTCCTCAGGAGATTCATACTCCAGGGGGATGCGATCTGGGAAGAGTAGGATAGGGAGTTCTCAGAGACAGACAACTCCTCCTCTGCTGGCTGACTCTCAGTCCTTTCGGGGATGGAAGGTCTGGAACTGAGAAGAGGTGGAACAGCAGGAGCAGTTTCAGTGGAAGGCGTAAAGGCCATGAAGACATTGTATAACCTTTGGCTAAAGGCCTGCCAATCGAGTAAGCTTTTGGGCGCTGGAGAAAGATGACTGGTCTTTTGTTTCTTTTTAGAAGGCCTAGCGGGGGTCTGGCTGGCAGTAGGCCTAGGAGTAATTGGTGGGATGGCAGAGGCAGAGTCTGAAGCACCCATTGAAGGCACTGCCCCCCCCCAACCAGGATGTGGATCCGGTGCTGGTATGTCCTCCCAGGATGTGTCGTCTGGTCTAGATTGTGCGTCCTCCTGTAAGGTACCCGCTGTATCTGCTGTGGTGGATGCCGGGTCCTCAACCAAGCTAACAATGGCTACAGGCTGAGGAGTGGCAGAGGGAGGTGCAGTGGAAGTAGTAGGCCGCATGGAGTTGGCCCTCTTCCTTGCCAGTTCAGATTGGGCATCGCAGCCAGTCTCCATACCTAGCATAATCTGTCTTAAACGCTGATTCTCAAGGTACAAATTAAGTGCTTTTGAATGGCTATGAAGGGTCTTGGGGAAATTAGAAGTTATGTCCTTACCATAACGTTCCATGTGGAGTGTTCATCTCGCCTTTATAGGTTCATAGGTTTATACTAGGCTATCTGCCCTAAGGCATTTATAAGCCTAGCCCAAATTTTTGTGGCTTACGCCACCCCTTATATGAAAAAATAGTGTGCCCATTAGTTTGTTGTGCCTCTGTCCAGCAGTGACACAGAGATGATTCCCGGGGTAAACCTACGATCTCCCATCCACAGGTCTAGATTTCTCTTGAACAGAGTCAGCGAGGTGCTCTGCCTCACATGGACCGGGATTTTATTCCACAGCATAGGGAGTCTCTGAGTGATAAATCTATCCCTCCAGCACGTCCTATTTATATCCGTGCTAAGGTTTAAGTCGCTTGCTCTAGTGGTTTTGGTGGATTTGGATTTTTGAGGTGGAGCATGTCCATTAATTCCGGGTTGGACATGGCCTTGTATGTCAGGCACATGTCACCTCTGAGCAGACGGTATGCGACTGAATAGAGCTGGAGTTTCTTCAATCTGGCAGCATATGACAGATTTTGGAGTCCCTTTATCCTTTTGGTGAGGAACTTTTGGGGTCTCTCCAATTGCTGCAGATGTCGGGTGAGATACATCCCGAATGGGGCATTGTACTCGATCATTGGTCTGATAAGTGAAGAGTACAGGGGAACAATGACCTCACTAGATCTGGATGTTTGTTCTTTGTTCTTACACCTGGGTTCGGAGCCGATCCTCGGCTCCGTGTCGGCCGCTTGCAAGCTCTGCATCGAGAAGAAGCTCGAGACCAACCTAACTCCCACAATCCCCCTCTGCCTTTACCTCAGATCTAGTTTGCAAGCAAACCAGCAGTCAGAGAGAGAACACACTCATGCAAAAAATACAAAAATAGAAGAACACTTGTATCTATTTATATACCCCTGTACATCATATATATATATATATATATATATATATATATATATATATATATATATATATATATATATATATATATATATATCAGACCAGGCACCAAACTGAACGTTCTTCCTGAGGGTGGGAGGGTGGGAATGTAAGAACAAAGGCGAGATGAACACTCCACATGGAACGTTATGGTAAGGACATAACTTCTAAATGTGTGTGTGTTCGATCTCGCCGTTTGTTCTTACACCTGGGTAGCGTCCCTAGCTCCATGTTCCTGAGGAACTCACGGGAGAACGTTCTTGAGCACAGTGGAACCAAAGGTTGCCCTGTCCCTAGAAACCCTGTCTACCTTGTAATGAGAAATGAATGTATGTGGTTTAGACCAAGTGGCAGCTGCACAAATAGTGTCTAATGGTAAGCGAGCTGCATGAGCCAGGGATGTAGAAACTGACCTTGTAGAGTGCCCCTTGGGTTTGACAGGTAAAGTTTGTTCTGAAGAATCATAAACAAACACAATGCAATCAGTTAGCCATTTGGAAAGGGTCCGTTTAGTAACTGCTATACCTTTCTTGCTGTCAGCAAAAGCTACAAAAAGTTGATCAGATTTCCTATGATCCTTTGTTCTATCCAAGTAAAATCTAAGTTGTCTATGCACATCCAACTTGTGTAACATATACTCCAGCTTATTGGAGTGATTTTTGAAAAAGGTAGGCAATTCAATGGATTGATTAATGTTATTAACAGAGCAAACTTTGGGGAGAAAGGATGGATTAGTACGAAGAGATACTCTGTCAGAGTGAAAGATCAGATAAGGGTGTTTAATGGAAAGAGCCTGAAGCTCAGATACTCGCCTAGCGGATGTTATGGCTACCAAAAAGAGGGTCTTCCACGACAAATACTTCAATGGACAAGAGGAGGCTGGCTCAAATGGAGGTAACATCAATTTAGATAATAACAGGTTTAGATTCCAAGGAGATGTAGGAGTTCTAACTGGCGGTCTAATATGGAAAGATCCTTTTAAAAAGGCCTTACAAAGTCTGTGAGACATAATAGGTGCCCCACATTCTTCCACATGAAAGTTGGATATGGCAGCCAATTGTACTCTTAAAGTGGCAGGAGAAGCTCCTTGGTGGAACAATTCTGTTAAAAACTCCAAGATCTTGTTTAAAGGAGCTGTAACAGGGTCCAAATACTGTGTATTTGCCCAGAACGCAAAACGCTTCCATTTACTAGTGTAGGTCTTTGTAGTGGAAGCTTTATGAGAAGCCACTAGTATATCCTGAACTGCAGGTAAAAGAAGATCAGACCTGGCTAAGTAGGGAAGTGGAGCAGCCAAGCTGCTAGATGGATTGACTCTAGCGAGGGGTGGGGAGCCCCTGACGAGTGGGTCAGCAGATCTGGCTCCGGGTCCAGGATCCAGGGTCCCCGAATGCAGTGTGCCAGAAGGAAGGGGAACCAAATTTGACGAGGCCAGAACGGAGCAATGAGGATTATCGTCCTTTGCAAGTTGTTGGCTTTCTGTAGAAACTTTGCAATCAGGGGAAAGGGAGGAAAAGCGTATAAACATATGGTCTGTTACCCATTAAATATTATTATTAGTTATTGTAACTTTATATTCATGCACCCTAAGTATAGGGAATGGAATTTTATTGTATTCCCAATAATTTATACTCAGGGTATGCTTATGTCATCTACTTCTGAAGGAGCTCATTTAGCTATAGATAATAATCTAAAGTACTGGTATCAGCTGATATCTGATAATAAAGTTAAAAATCTAGATTTCTTAAAACAAGAATTTGATCTAAGAGAAACTTGCTGGTTAGAGGTTCAGATCTTTAGACAACATCTCATTGATAGAATAGATCTAATGTCTATAACAGTTAAAGAATCTATTCCAAAACTGATTGATTACTTGATAATAAATTTACAGCATAAAGTTTCTGATAAAGGTAAACTTTTATGTATATATGAAATACCTTTATCAGACAAGAAACTTTTACAATGTAGATTCATACTGGAATTATTTCACCTCTATTAATGGGGACCCACCAACTCAACAAGATAAACAATATATATTGGAATCTGCTTATAGAACTACATCTTCCATTGTCTGGAGACTTTATACATGGAAATTTTTACATAGATCTTTTATACACCTTTGATGATGAATAAAATTAATAATAAAGATAATCTATGTAAGAGATGTAATGTAGAAATTAATGCTGACTGGGCTCATATGTTTTATGACTGTATGAAGTTGAAAGAATACTGGAAGTCAATTAATGAATTTTTGCAGGCTCTTCTTACAGATAATTTCATTATTTCTAAGTCTCTTATATTATACAACACACCTGTACCTCAATGTGTTAAAAAGATTAAGCTTCCCTTGTTATGGTCTATCCTAGCAGTGGCTAGGAAAATAATAACTAGAAATTGGATTTCAGATACACCTCCTTCGTTCAATGAATTTAAAAATGTTATGAATATAATGTGTCATATGGAAATAAGCACAATTAGAATGAGAACAACTAGAAAAACATCACATTATATTGTATGGGATAATTTACAAAATTTGTTAAAAAAATTCTAATTTCAATAGCACACTATTTTAGTTTAATTAATTGATCTGATTGTAGTGGATGTCTTTGTAAATACTTTAGTTGTTTTGTTGAATATTATAATAATACCTATTTTTAATTATTTGTATAAAATTGTTATGATATTTCTCTTATATGTTAAAACAATAAACTTGTTTTGAAAAAAAAAATATCTCTTTGCTCATTAACGCTTGCAACTTAGATGCTCTCTTGCCTGAGTGATAGCAAGCAGAAGTGCAGTTTTCTAGGACAAATATTAAAGGGATACAGTGGCAGCTGGTTTAAAGGTTATATGATCTATTCCACCAAAAGGTTGATGTCACAAGGAAGAGCAACGCTTTCCCTAGGTGCTTTCAAGTGTAGAAACTGACTGCAATAATACTAAAGGGAGTTTATGTTGAGAAGTCCGACTTCAGTGAGGTACATTCCCAGCTCTGTATTAAACAGCTCAGACAGGTACTGCAGATTCTCAGACACTGAGACCAAGAAGTTATCTTGAGTCTTCTTATGGCAAGATAGAGCATCCTTTTCTATTTGGCAAGGTAAGATTTCCTATTAGATGGATTCTAAGAACAACAATAATATTCAGCATATCCATTGTAAATTGATTCCAGAAGAAGTCACATTACCCATTCTGCTAGCTGTAGGGTCTTCAGACTTGGGTGTACAAGGGGACCTGTCCTAGATTAGGAAGCTTTGCAATCTGAGAAAAGTTTCATTTTGGACATCTGTATGAAGAGGCAAAGCTAATGCAGCCCAGGGACAAAAAAGTGTGGTATTAGCAACACTCTTGGTCCCTTCTCCATTACATTTTGGTTCACCCTGGGGAGAAGCAGGGATCAGAGGGAATGCATATTAAGCAACCAACCTGCTCATTTAGAAGAGAATGCATCAACTGTCCAAGCTTCTTTCCTGGTTCCCTGGAATAAAATTTTCATAACTGTTCATTGCCTGGAAAAACAAAAAAAATCTTTCTGGAACACCCCACCTGTGGACAATCGGTAGGAACACAGCTCTCTGCAACTTCAAGTTGTACAATGTGTTATCTGTGCAGACGGTCAGTCACTGAATTTAGATAGAATGGGATGGGGATGCCTACTGCTTTTAGACATCTCTGACTGTAGAACTATTTTCTAAGTAGTCACCGCTGACCTGCATAAGAAGCAAGACTTAGTGGATCCCAGTTTATGTACAAGACTGTCCAAACTAAATAGGCCACCTGAGCAAATAAATAGTGGATCCTCATGACTGGATGTTGTGGGGAAATGTATCATTAGGATTGTGGAAGACACAATCTAGTACCCTCAAAAACTCCATGGCTGTCAGTAGACTCTTCAAGGATATTTCCTTGAAGTACTGGGTTAGGACTTGCAGCTTGTCCCACAGGGAAAAAAGTCTTCTCGTTGCTAGCATGTAAGAGGGTCCCCTAAAAAATTAACTTTCTTGCACAGTGTTAGGTTTGACTAGGAAAGGCTGTATAGGAACTGTAAAGAGTGAAACTGGATCACTGAAATGT
>NC_056733.1:5142502-5177502 GCF_019279795.1 Protopterus annectens | reverse complement strand
AACAATGGGAGACTGGATTGTAACGTGACCATTCGAATTTGGATTTCGTGACAGATTGGTTTAGTCTGCTGAGATCCAATATTGGTCTCAGGTCCCCTGTCTTTTGGCACTAAAAGAACCTTGAGTAATTTCGGATCCGATCTGGTCTGTGGGGACCGGTTGGATGACTCCTTTTCTAGCAGCTTTAACGCTTCTGCGGCTGCAATTTCCCTTTGACTGGGTGGTGGGTCCGGGATTTTTGGACGGTGGGGGTGAGTGTGTGAAGGGAATGGTGTAACCTCCGGCAATAATCCAAGCACCCATCTGTCCTGAGTGATAGACTCCCAGGCTTTCAGGTGCTTGGCAACGGCACCCGACTGGCTCGAGCAGCACAGCCGGGCAATCCCTCATGAAGTGTGGGAGGCTGAAGATCCACGAAAGGACTCGCGGTCTCCAGAATTGCGGGCCCTCTGCCGCCTCTGGGACGGCGTCTCCCAGAAAAATTTCCCCGTCCTCTGCCTCTGGAAGGGGAATCTTCCTGCTGTTGTTGGAAAAACTTACGTGATTTGCGGAACCACATCTTCCCTCCTCCTTTAGCCTTGGGATAAGGCCGAAAGGGAGTGGAATAACGTGCACCTACGGCAGATAAAATTTTTCCCTCTTGCTCACAGCGGGTAAGAGTGTCTTTAACCTTAGGTCCAAACAAAGAGGACCCATCAAAGGGAGCGCCGGCGAAGGAAGACTTGAAGGCCTCCGCAAAATGACACAAACGGAGCCAGGCTTGTCTCCGTAGAGCCACGCCTGTGCCTGCCGCTCTACCCGCCTTCGCCGCATATGAAATCAGCCTCATGGACGAGTTAGAAATTGAAGTAAGGATAGCCAACTGAGAGCTAACCGACTGGGCTAGCTGCTCAGGTAGGTTACCCGAGAGGGAATCTGACAGCTCCTTGACCAGATCCCTCTGTAGCCTGGTAAAATGTGCCAAATAATTCAGGGACCTTAAAGTAAAAGCCGCTGAAGTCAGGGTACGCAACCCATACCGGTCCATGCTCCTAGACTCCTTATTAGGAGGATGGACGGACGTTGAAGCCTCTGCCACGCCCTGTTGTGTAGCAGATGCCACCACCATGGCATCTACAGCCACGCCTTTAGTCAGGAACTCCTTCTCGGGTGGGGCAGACAAAAATTTGTTAGGACGAGAAGGCACTGGTTCCACGGTATCTGGATGTTCCCACGCCCTCCGACAAACCAAATCCAGGAGCTCGAAGGGCGGAGACACCCAGGAGGCGGAGGGCTGAGCCCCAAAGGCCTTGAGAAGCACTGACTCATCAGCAGAGGGGGGTTTGGATATCCAGCCGCCTCGTTGTTTGAGGATCTCTAAAATATCTGCAAATAAGACATCATCCGAGGACGACTTTGGGGACCCCTCTGCATCATCAAGATCAGTGTCCGATGTAAGAGACTCGGGGGAGTCCACGTGCTTCCTCTTGCACGATCTCTTCCTTGGGGCTCTTCTGAAGACAACTCAAGAACCCTCAGGAGGAGGGGAACCCCAGAGGGGTAACCTCAGGCCCCGGGCTCCGCTGCCTAAGGACAGGGGAACTGCCAAAGACTCAGTCTCCACGCCCAGGGAAGGTGCCGGTAAAGCCGGAGAGATGGTCAAGAAGACTTGGCCAAGGCACTCCTCATAGCTCTGAAAGCCGGACCCCCAGAATCCTGGGAGTGTCCGTCCCGAGCCATGATAGCAGACGGAAGTCCCGCAGCCAAGCACCGAGAGGGAGGCTCGAACCGACAGTATAGGTCCCAAACGTCACCCCGGTCCAGCCGAAGAAGTCCGTGCCAAACTCGACCCAAGGCTGGGGTTGGAGTAAGGGTCGGAGCCGACCCTAAAACCTCCACCGCTCCAACAGCACCTGCTCCGACGGAGCCAAGCGGTCGGAGGAGGAATGGCAATGACATGGGTGGGCTGTCGGCTCAAGCCAACTGGGTTGGAGCCGAAACAAATTTTTGAAAGACTGGGGACTGGAACAGTCTTTGGAGCACCCTGTCTATGTCCGAATCTGACATCCTCGATGACCTAGAGGACACTGAACGGGTTCGAGATGGCCTCTCCAACGGCCCCAAGGGGCTAGGGGACCGCCCGAGGCGACTCGATGACTATCGGCGAAGGAATACCCAAACTAGCTTCCATTGGTGCCGAGGAGGACTTAGGCCGAGGAGGAAGTGTCTGAGCGACAACCTTCATCGGCCCAAGACCAGTGGAGCCGACGGTGACTCGCCTCGATGCCCCAGCCATCGGCTCCGGCCAGAGGAGTCGAGACTGGTGGCATCGAGGCAGACTGCCCGCCTCGGCCGAAGTCCTTGGAGCCGAAGGAGAAGCCTGCCTATGTCTTTTGGCGGTCGGATCCGACGGACTGGTCGGAGCCGACGCCCTTTTCTTTTTAGCAGGAGAAGGAGAGGATGCTAAAGCTTCTTCAAACGAGGGTTTTATAAGGCCTTTTAATATAAGCTTATTTTTCCTCTCTTGGAGGACCTCGAGGAAAAAGCGTGACACACGCTGCAGGACTCCTGCAAATGTTTGGCGCCCAAACAATATACACACAGAGAATGGTCATCCGTGATAGACATCTTAAAGTTACATTTAGTGCACTTTTTGAAGCCTGAAGGCCTAGGTGCTTGAGACATTATAAGCAAAAAATAAGTACTTTCACAGACAAACTTATTTTAAGTTAAGATTAACTTGCCGTTCACACAAAAACCAAGATGAACAACAGTCAACCACCGATATAAGGAAACAAAGAATAAATAAACCCTAAGGTTGTTTTAAAAGGGAATTAACCAGTAGGAAGGCCCTATAGACCGAGGGAGCCTGTAACCAGAACAAGTATCAATCACACACAAATTTTCCACAGAAAAAATTGTCAAACACACACACAACAACCGAGTAGCCGTTAAAAAGTACAGTTTTGTACCTACCATAAATGTAGATGTTCGAGGATCCACATTGCTGCAGTCCTAACCATTGGGGTAGTCCGCTGTCCAGTCGGACGGCGGTCAAGGCGCATTAGACTGATGTCAGGACGTACTAATGCGCATGACCGACGCCATATCCTCAGTCTTTTCAGATGTCAGAAGACCCTAAAAGACAAGGTCCAAACCAAAACCAAAAACCCCTGCACCAAACATATATACAATATATACAAATGTACAAGAGTATATCCTACCACACCACCCCTAAACACAGAGGGAAGGAGGGGCAATGTGGATCCTAACATCTACATTTATGGTAGGTACAAATGTTCTTCATTCCACATTTGCAGTCCCAACCATTGGGTAGAATCCCAAAGCAGAGGTAAGGAGGCTGGCAAATCATAAGGAAGCAGGAGCTGTCAACATGCCTTGCAAAATAGCTGTGGCAAAACCAGCCCTAGATTTAGAGTAGAGAGGAAGGTGGTAATGCTTAGAGAAAGTATGCACTGAACTCCAAGTAGCTCCAAAATATCCTTAGTTGCCACCCCTTAGAATGCTGTTGAAGTGGCAGTAGCCCTAGTGGAATGAGGCCTAATCCCAGCTGGAATCTCCTTGCCATGATGGGAATAACAAAATGAAATGCAAAACCCAATCCACTTAGAAATAGTTTGCTTAGACACAGGCTTGCCCTGAGAACTCAAAGCAAAAGAAACAAACAACTGCTGAGACTGCCTGAAATCCTTAGTCCTGTTAAATAATAATAACTGCCTATGTACATCTAAAGTGTGCAAAATCTTTTCCCCTTATTTTGGGGATCTGCATAGAAAGTAGGCAAATGAATAGTTTGGTTTAAAGCCACACTAGAAACCACCTTAGGCATAAAGGAAGGATTAGTACGAATGATACCCTTATCCTTATGGAAAATCCTGCCATAAGGGCCTGCAACTCAGAAACCCTTCTGGCAGAGTAATAGCCAACAAAAAGCAGTCTTCCATGACAAGTATTTCAATTAGTAGCCGCAGGCTCAAAAAGTTGTAGAGTAAGTTTTTCCAACACAAAATTGAGATCCCAAGCGGGAGTAGGGGGTCTTATATTCTTGCCCCTCTAAGAAACTGCTTGAACAAAGGATGAAAACAATGGTGGGTCACAATCATAGTGAGCTGAAATTGCTGCAGCATGAATCTTAATGGAAGAGAAAGACAAACCTTTGTCCAATAACTCAGTAAGATATTGAAGAGCCACACTCAAATTAGGCTCAGAAACCTCCAAATCCTTCACTCCAAAATAAAAATCTCTTCCATTTTTCCTTGTACTAGGTCTGGCTTCCATAATCACATTCAAAACTTGTTGAGGAAGTTGAGACCTGCTGTGGTTCAAAACATGCCAGGCTGTTAGATGAAGAGAGTGAAGCTAAAGGTAAAGGCCATGGAGGCTTCCTTACCAGACTCCTCAGTAATCCAATCTGGAGCTATTAAAATCATCCTTGGCTTGTCTTGTCTGACCTTTAGGAGTATTGGGAGGAGAGGCAGAGGTGGAAAGGCATACACATGAAGATTTCCAACTGAAAGAAAGAGCATCCACTTTCCAAGCTGTGTGATGAAACCCCTTTGTGCAAAACTTTGGCAGCTGGTTTAGTGGAGAAGCTTAACAGATCTATGTCTGGAGTTCCCATGACACTGTCAATTTCTGAAATACATGAAGATCCAGTTTCCAGATCCATGATTTGTCTGCTTAACACATCTGCTAAGGAGTTCTGTGCTCCCGCAGAAACCTTTCCTGAAGAGTTAGTTGCAAGCTGAGCGCAGTTTCCCATAAAATCATTGCTTGCCTGCATAGAGGATAAGAATGTGTTGTTTGTTGATGTACCACATGACAGTTGTAACACCTGCCCTGGAAGAAGTAATGAAAGCCATTAATGCAAACTGGACTGCTAACTGTTGATATGTAGGTCTGGCAAGCCACTTGTCTTGTATCCACTTTCCATTTAGATGAGCTCCAGCAATGTCCGAGGCATCTGTCGTTAAAATCACAGAGAGTGTGACATTCCTGAGCCCACCACAAAAATTCTTTTGAATGCAAGGTATTATTTGAATGACAGTGTCCAAATCCTGGCAGTGCTGTGTCCATACATTTTTGAGAGATACCATTGCAGCTTCCTCATATGCATTGGGAAGCAAGATAGTTGATGGAAGTAACTGGAAAGATTCTTTTGTTTGTCCGGGTTCATCTGCTGCTGTATTCAGTCTCACACCCAGAAAGCACATGTCTTGAGAGGGTACTAGACTGGACTTTATTTCGCTAGGCATCTTAGCACTGCTATGACATATTCCAAATGCTGTAGAAGGTCTTCCTTTATCAGGCAGTCAGATTTGAATTCCTTAGCCTGAAGTAAGCTATCACTGGAGCCAGAACCTTTGTGAATACTCTAAGTAGATAAGCCAATGCAGAGAACTGATAATGAGAATTTAGATACTTTCTGCAACTTAGTCTTATAGGCACATGAAGGTATCCTTGAGATCTAAAGTTACCATCCAGTGATCTTTGCCCAGCAGAGGTAAAAGCTGTTGTAACGTCAACATTTTGAACTTGGGAATGTCCAGATAAGTGTTGAGGATAGATAAATCCAAAATTGGTCTCCACGTGTTCCCACTAGAAACAGGCGCAGAATAAAACCCTAGGCCCTTTCTGGTACAGGACTGGCTGGAGTAACAGAGAAATTTGCTTGTGGGCCTCTTTCCTTTGAGGAGGAACGCCTGGCATGCCTTTGAAAGGGGCAAGGTATGGAAATAAAACCTGTAACCGTGGTGAATGATATCCAAAACCCATCTGTCTTGAGTAATTAAATCCCAATTTTCTTTGAAAAGAGACAGTCTTCCTCGAATGTACTGGCAGCTGAAAAGGCAGTTCATTGGGTCTGTTTAAAGGACTGAGAGCAGGAGAACTCCCTGTTCTAGGCCTAAAAGAACCTTGAGCCCTACCACGGTAGACCTACCCCTAGACTGGGAATCATAAGCAGGATATGTCCATCCCTTAGTAGGCCAATTTCTGCTAAACTTTGAGGCTGCACAAAATCTTTAACAGTCTGCAGAGATTTAGCCTTGTCCTCCATTTTCTTTAAAACTGCTTCACAGGCACAACACATCAGACTGTAAAGGAGCATCCAAAATCCTTGTCTTAACATGCTCAGCTAAACCTCAACCAAGAACAGAACCAGTGGCAGCCACCCTCGAGGAGGCCTGCACAGCATCAAAACCACATTGCAAAGAATGCTTACCCACTTGTTCAGACACATGAACTAAATCGAGCAACTTTACACTCAATACCTTCCCAGAGCATCCACCTTAGAAGGAGATAATTTTGATATTTTAGCATGAAACTGACACTCATGGCTAAAGTGGAAGAAGTATACACTTTCTTTCCCCATCTATCCAAAGCCCTAGCCTCTTTATCAGAGGGAACAGGATTTTAACAACAGAGGCCTTAACACCTTTAGGCCCCTGAGAAACAATTCTAGGACTCTTAAAAGATACTTATGAGCTTCAGGCACCCTATAGTACCTATCAGGTTTAACAGGGCAGGAGGCAAAGAACGTTCAGGGAAGCCTGCAAAACATCTTCCACCACATTCAACACAGGATAGCTAAGGGCCTATGCTGGGTAAAACAAGAATTCCTGAATCAGAGAAATCTTGGCCTTCCCATTTAAAATGCTCCCTCATGGAATGCAGAGTCTCTGAAAAGAAAAATCCTCAGGAGGAGAAGCTGAAGGAGGGAATCATCCACATCAGAATCAGAATAATGAGGAAACTCCTGCAAGTCTTCAGCCGAAGACTCAGAAGCCTCTGAACACTGTTCAAAACTCTCAGCTCCACCCTAGGCCTCTTATCAGGAGGGGGCATAGAAGCTCTAATCATAGTAATCAAATCTTCTGCCATTTTAAGCATATGTTTCTTAGGCACAGAACCTGAGGTGCTAGGAGAAGCCCCACTGAAGCTAAACTTGGCCTACCTCAAAGAAGTCTGGAAACAGAAGGAGAGGCTCTAACTACCTGAAGAGAGGGAAGAACAGCTACCTGAGAAGCCCCTCAGCCTGGCCTACCTGGGCACATCCTGTAAAAGTAAAGTCTCTGCCTGAGACTCCCCTGGCAAAACGGACTGCCGGTTCTTCAACCCTAGGCTTTGCTGCTTTGTCCTTGCGCTCATCCGACGGCATTTTATAATTACCTTCCCAAACACTAACCTGGCACCTTCTCTTAATAGTGCGGCTCAGGACACAAAGTATGGTAATCCCTATGAGGTATCTGTTTCCCACAAGAAATACAGTTATTCACTTTTTCTGACATCCGTTAAATACTGAGGCAAGAAAAACCAAAATTCTACTTAGCCAACTATGATTCGTCTGAAACTCCGACTTCAGAAAATTTCAGGAAGCTCCAACCTGCAATCAAGAAACTGCTTCATCATCGACCGCGGCAAAAAAAGACTGAGGATATGACGCCGTCATGCGCATTATACCCTGGCGACCTGACATCAGTCTAATGCGCAAACGCACCAACGCCATACTTTCGGGTATTCGGGCCGACTGACACTGGACAGCCAATATAATTAATGCGAGCAATGTGGAAGAACATCAGCTTTTTGTTTAGAAATTAGCAAATTCCTGACAGAAAGTTAGTGAAAAAACCCACTACTTAGCTCAGCCAGCTCGAGACCACGTCTTCGCTAGTTAGCGGCAAACGAAATCTGGGGGACTGGTAGTGGTGCATCCTGGGATATAGTAAGCTCAGCCAATAAGAGACTTCGCTCTTTGGCATAAGCGTTCCGAGTCGGAGCCGAGGGATCGGCTCCGAACCCATCAGTCAGAATGTAGGCGAGATAGGATCACATAACATCTTCTGTTACATTTCCTTCACCATTTCTGTAAAAATATTCTTTCATATTTTTCCCTTTAGTCACAAATATTGGTGTTTCCCCGATAATATTACATAACTCATTAAAATTTGAAAGGCACTTCGTTTTTCTTAATAATTTGCCTTATACTATTAGCATTTATGGAATTTTGTAAAACACAAGCTAACAAAGTTTTATCTGTTACATTTTTTCTGCCCGTTCACTTGTATACAGGTTACTTTCCCTTACCTTACATTATTCTCTTCTCTAAATTATTTTATTAGACATTCCAGATAACCACTTTTTACACACTTTTCTTTAATGGTACAACTTTCTAACTCAAAATAATTTTCATCTTCTGTTAAGTCACTTCATTTTTGAAATTGACCCTTTACTATATTTCTTTTTAAATTCTTGTTATGCATGCTGTTATAGTACAAATGACTATTGCTGTGCAATTCCTTTTTCAAAATTCTAACTTTTAACCTGTTGGCAGATTTATAAACGTTTAAGTCCAGAAAGTTAACTTCATCTTGATTCACATTGTGCACAAACTTAATACTACTAGACGCAGTATTTAAATACAATAAAAACTCATTCAAACTTTCCACAGTTCTTTTCCATAAAACAAAGTCATCAATAAAACGTTTAAAAAAAATTACATTTTTAAAGAAATCAGACTTGTATATGAACTTTTTCCCCCCAACACGTCATAAAAATATTGGCATAATTGGGTGCTGTTACAGCATCCATAGCTACACCATTAGTCTGTTTATAAATTTTACCCCAAAAACAAAAAAATATAACTCAATATAATGTCCAGTATTTCAGCTAACAGCCTTATGTCATCCTTAGAATAAAGGCTGGATTAGAGCAATTCTTTATTCACTGTATTCAAATCCTCTGCATTTGGAAAAGTCGTGTATAAGGGCACAACATCTGCTGTCACCAATAATTCGGAACTATCCACCTGCATTTCAGATATCAGATTTTTAAAATAGAAGGAATCCCCGATACAAGAATCACTGTGGCACACTAATTTCTGTAAAAATGTATCTGCATAAATTGCCATAGATTCTGTCTTCCAGCCTTGACTGGCCACTATGGGCTGAAAACTAGGCATATTAAAGTCCTTATGAACCTTGGGAAGGCCAAAAAACCTTCCCAAATTGGGATTCCGTATTCTAAAATACTCAGCTAAACTCACTGAAATAAGCCCCCTCTAACAGCCATTCCTCAATATAGTCATCAATGACATTACGACCTCATTTAACATTTTTTCAATTGTACTGTAATAATTTTTTGATGACTTTTTTTTTTTTTTTTTTTTTATGGAAAGACAAAAAAATTCTATAAAATGGTTTCATGGGAAGAAGTGGTGAGGCCATATAATGTGATACCTGTATTCAGGAATGGTTATTCGTAAGTGGTTGCTAGAAAGGTTCATAAGGACTTAAATATGGTGAGTACATACATTTTTGCAGAAATTAGTGTCGCAGTGATTCTTATATTAGGGATTCCTTCCATTTTAAAAATATGACATCTGAAATGCAGGTGGATAATTCCACATTATTAGTGACAGAAGATGTTGTGTCCTTATATACGACTATTCCAAATGCAGAGGGCTTGGAAACAGTGAATAAAGAATTGCTCAAATCCAACCTTTATTCTAAGGATGAAATAAGGTTGTTAGTTGAAATAATGGAGGTTATATTGAGTTATAATTTTTTTGTTTTAGGGGGTAAAATTTAAAAACAGACTAATGGTGTAGCTATGGGTTGCTGTAATGGCTCCCAGCTATGCCAATATTTTATGACAGGTTGGGAAAAAGAGTTCATATACAAGTCTGATTTCTTTAAAGATGCAATTTTTGTAAACTTTATGACCACTTTTGTTTTTTTATGGAAAGGCACTGTGGAAAGTTTGAATGAGTTTTTATTGTATTTAAATACAGTATCTAGTAGTATTAAGTTTGTGCACAACGTAAATCAAGACGAAATTAACTTTCTGGACTTAAAAGTTTATAAATTGCTAACAGGTTAAAAGTTAGAATTTTGAAAAAAAAAGGAATTACACAGCAATAGTTATTTTTACTATAATAGCATGCACAACAAGAATTTAAAAAGAAATATACTAAAGGGTTAATTTCAAAGATTAAGTGACTTAACAGAAGATGAAAATTATTTTGAGTTAGAAAGCTGTGCCATAAAAGAAAAGTTTGTAAAAAGAAGGTATCTGGAAAGTCTAATAAAATAAGTTAGAGAAGAGATAGATAAGGTAAGGGAAAAGTAACCTATCGACAAGTGAATGGGCAGAAAAAATGTAACAGAAAAACTTTGTTAGCTTGTGTTTTACAAAATTCCATAGATGCTAATAGCATAAGGCAAATTATTAAGAAAAACAAAGTTTCTTTCAAATTTTAACGAGTTACGTAATATTATTGGGGAAACACCGGTATTTGTGACTAAAAGGTGAAAGATATGAAAGAATATTTTTACAGAAATGTTGAAGGAAAAGTAACAAAAGCTGTTAAAATTATGAAGAAATGTGAGGGATATAAATTCTGTCCGTTTATTCTGGAAGGTAAAGAAATCAAAGTGGTTGCTAGAAATTATAATATCAGCTAAGTCATGGTTACAACTGCAAATCTAAATTTGTTGTATATATAGTGTTATGTGGACTGTTCGGCTTTTTATATAGGAAGGAGCAGCAGAGAATTTCATAGAAGAATATACGAACATCTAAGGGTTGCAGATATCAAAGAAACAAACAACCTAGGCCAAGCATATTAATAAACACAGTCCAGAAGTTGAAAAAGTTGGTTTTAAATTTTCTGTGGTTGATCAAGTATCAAATTATGCTAGTAGGTTTGATGCCGAGGATTACTTAAATTGGAAAGAATAGTGTTGGCAGGTAAGATTACATGCTTTTGATTTCCCTGGATTAAATGAAAGGAAGAATTACAAGGTAGTCTTAAAAAGGAAAGGGCTAATTCATTGATTCACTCTGGTCAGCCGTTTCAGATGTAGTCTTTTAAATAAGTTTTTTTTAAGTTTTTTGACTTGGTCTGAAGAAGTTCCTTTTGGAATGAAAGCACTTAACAGGTTTATGTAATAAAGTTTATATTTTCATGGTTCGTTACTGTGTTGTTTTTGCTTTTATACGACCACTGTTTTTATTCGCAAGGTTTTTGGTTTAATTCAGTTTAATTAAATTACCAGTTATGCCAAAAAAAGGCCATGTCTCTTCCAGTCAGATAACCACACAGGCCACGCAAGGCAGGGGGAAGGAGGGAGGGACAGTTGAAGACAAATGAAAAGCAACAACTCAGATGGAACGTTATGGTGAGTACATAACTTCTTTATCTGAAGTTGTTTTCATTTGGTCTTCAACCTATGGGACAGAGTCCCCAGCTATCAATAACCTGGGAGGCCCTCATGGAAGGATATTCTGAAGCACGTCGGAGCCAAAGGATGCCCTGCTTTTGGATAGACGATCCAACTTGTAATAGGAAATGAAAGCATGTGAAGACGCCCAGGTAGCCGCAGAGCAAATATCATCTAAAGAAAATCTGGACCAAAAGTCAGCGGAAGCTGCCACAGACCTAGCAGAATGCACCTTAACGTGACCTGGCGGAGATAATCTTTTGGTTGAACACGCCAGGGCATGCATTGAGAGATCCAACAAGCAATGGTGACCTTCAATACAGGTTTCCCTAAAAAGGGTTTAGAGTAGGAGACAAAATGTTGACCAGACTTGCGAAAGGCCTTTGTTCTGTGCAAGTAAAAACGTAACTGTCTATGAACATACAGCAGGTGCAATTTATACTCTCCCTTATTCTGAAAGTTTAAACAGCAAAAACAGACGATCCAGACCACCAGACTGATAAAAAAATAGAAGTTATGTCCTTACCATAACGTTCCATGTGGAGTGTTCATCTCGCCTTTGTTCTTACACATGGGTTCGGAGCCGATCCTCGGCTCCGTGTCGGCCGCTTGCAAGCTCTGCATCGAGAAGAAGCTCGAGACAACCTAATACCCACAATCCCCCTCTGCCTTTACCTCAGATCTAGTTTACAAGCAAACCAGCAGTCAGAGAGAGAACACATTCATGCCAAAAATACTTATCTCTATATATATATATATATATATATATATATATATATATATATATATATATATATATATATATATACATGTATATCATATATACAACAACTGCAATGCAGAAGGAGAATACCCCAGACCAGGCACCAAACTGAACGTTCTTCCTAAGGGTGGGAGGGTGGGAATGTAAGAACAAAGGCGAGATGAACACTCCACATGGAACGTTATGGTAAGGACATAACTTCTATATGTGAGTGTGTTCGATCTCGCCGTTTGTTCTTACACATGGGTAGCGTCCCTAGCTCCCTGTTCCTGAGGAACTCAGGGGAGGACGTTCTTGAGCACAGTGGAACCAAAGGTTGCCCTGTCCCTAGAAACCTTGTCTACCTTGTAATGAGAAATGAATGTATGTGGTTTAGACCAAGTAGCAGCCGCACAAATAGCGTCTAGTGGTAGGCGAGCTGCATGAGCCAGGGATGTAGACACTGATCTTGTAGAATGTCCTTTGGGTTTGTCCAATAAAGTTTGATTTGAAGAATCATAAACATAGATGATACAATCAGTTAACCATTTTGAAAGAGCTCTTTTAGTTACCGCTATACCTTTTCTGCCATCAGTAAAGGCTACAAAAAGTTGATCAGATTTTCTGTGATCTTTTGTTCTATCCAAGTAAAATCTCAGTTGTCTGTGGACATCTAACTTGTGTAACATATACTCCATTTTATTGGAGTGATTCTTGAAAAAGGTGGGTAATTCAATGGATTGATTAATATTGTTAATAGAGCAAACTTTGGGAAGAAAGGATGAATTAGTGCAAAGAGAAAGTCTGTCAGAGTGAAAGATCAAATAAGGGTGTTTAATGGAGAGAGCCTGAAGCTCAGATACTCGCCTAGCGGATGTAATGGCTACCAAGAAGAGGGTCTTCCACGACAAAAATTTCAATGGACAAGAGGAGGCTGGTTCAAAAGGGGGCAGCATCAACTTAGATAATAATAGGTTTAGACTCCAAGGTGACGTAGGAGATCTAACTGGTGGTCTAATATGAAAAGACCCTTTTAAAAAGGCTTTACAAAGTCTGTGGGCCATAACAGGAGCCCCACATTCTTCCACATGAAAATTGGAGATGGCAGCCAATTGAACTCTTAAAGTGGCAGGAGAAGCTCCCTGGTGGAACAATTCTGTTAAAAACTCTAAAATTTTATTTAAAGGAGCTATGACAGGGTCCAATTGCTGTGTATTTGCCCAGAATACAAAGCGCTTCCATTTACTAGTGTATGTTTTAGTAGTGGAAGCTTTATGAGAAGCCACTAGTATATTCTGAACTGCAGGTGAAAGAAGATCAGACCTGGCTAAGTAGGGAATTGGAGCAGCCAAGCTGCTAGATGGAGGGACAAGAGCGAGGGGTGGGTGCCCCCGACGAGTGAGTCAATAGATCTGGCTCTGGGTCCAGGATCCAGGGCCCCCGAATGCAGTGTGTCAGGAGAAAGGGGAACCAAATTTGACGAGGCCAGAATGGGGCAATGAGGATTATTGTCCTTTGCAGGTTGTTGGCTTTCTGCAGAAACTTTGTAATCAGGGGGAAAGGTGGAAAAGCGTACAGGAGACCCGGGGGCCAAATCGTGAATCAGCGCGTCCCTGGGGACTTCCCCTGGCGGGGGTAATAGGGCAAAGTAGCTCCTGCATTTGGCGTTCATTGGAGACGCAAACAGATCGCAGGAAGGCTGGCCCCACTTGCGAAAAATCTTCTTCGCAACTGACTGTTTTAGGGACCACTCGTGCGGCAACAGGATTGCTCTGCTCAGCCTGTCGGCTATGACGTTGGATGACCCCGGGATGTGCGTTGCTATCAGAAAGCGACCCGTGGACTCCGCCCATTGCCAGATTCTCATGGCCTCTCTGCATAGCTGATAGGACTTGGTTCCCCCTTGCTTGTTTATGTACCAGACTACCGACATGTTGTCCGTCTGAACTGCAATAGTCCCTAGAGGAAGAAGGGGAGCAAAGTGTTGCAACGCTAGAAACACTGCCCTCAACTCCAGAACATTGATGTGCAGATTGTACTCCAAATTGGTCCATTCGCCTTGGACTGTCTGTCCCTGAAAGATGCCCCCCCACCCTATCAGGGAAGCATCCGTGGTCACCGTAGCTGTCGGCGTGGGTAGCACAAATGGTCTTCCTCTGGAAAGGTTGCAAGTCTGAAGCCACCAGACTAGGTGCGACTTGCATGTGTTTGTGATCAGAATTTCGCGTGTCAGGGGTAGCTGTTGGAACGACCATTGTGCAAACAGTAGCCATTGTAGAACTCTCATGTGCAGTCTTCCCAGAGGTATCGCAATGAGAGAAGCTGCCATGAGGCCCAAAACCTTTAGTACCAGTTTTGCTGGGGATTTCCTGGACGACAGAAGAAGAGATATGTGAGTCTGAAGTGAAACTATCCTTTCTGGAGGAAGCCTTAGAATTAACTGGTGCGTATCTAATTCCGCTCCTATGAATAAGATATGCTGTGATGGCTGTAGTAAAGATTTTTCGAAATTTACGGAAATTCCGAGATGAACACAGAGTTGTAGTGTGTAATCCCTGGCCTGAATCAGTCGACGCTCGGTGGTGGCAGAAAGGAGCCAGTCGTCCAGATATGGAAACACCTGGAATCCTAGGCGTCTCAGGTGAGACGCTACCACTGCCATGCATTTGGTGAAGACCCTGGGGGCTGAGGTCAGACCAAAGGGCAGGGCTCGAAACTGAAAGTGACTGGCTCCCAGCCGGAAGCGCAGATGATCTCTGGACGCCCTGGCCATTTTGATGTGGTAGCATGCGTCCTTCAGATCTATTGAGCACATCCAGTCGTCCTTCTGTAAAAATGGAAGGATCGATTGAAGCGTGACCATTCGGAACTTTTCTTTCTTGACGAAGGTATTGAGGTAGCTTAGGTCCAGAATGGGCCTCCAGTCCCCTGTCTTCTTTGGAACTAAAAAGAACCTTGAGTAAGTTCCGAATCCTCTTTGGTCCGCTGGGACTGGTTGGATGACTCTTTTTTTCTAGCAGCTTTGAAATTTCTATAGCTGCTGGTTCTCGCAGATGGGGCGGCACATCTGGGAGTCTTCTCTTTGGAATGGGTTTGTATATGAATGGAATTCTGTAACCTCTGGTAACAACGCTTTTTACCCAGTTGTCTGTAGTAATGTTTTGCCAGGCCTGAGGGTATAAAGCTAAGCGACCCCCGACTGCCTCCAGAGCAGGACAGTCGGGCCTCCTCTCAGGAGTGCTAGAAAGGTTTAACCAGGGAGTGTATCCCTGTCACCTTGATTTTGCGGACCCCCTCTGCCGCCAGGGCGGCGTCTTCCACCTCTGCCTCCTCCTCTGCCTCTAGAGGGGGCATCACCCTGTGTGCCTGGGAAAGAACCTTGGGGTTTTCGAAACCACATTTTTCCACCGCGTTGCCCTTTGGGGTACGGTCTGGATGGGGTGGAAAAACGGACTCCGACAGCAGACAGAGTCTTTCCCTCCTGCTCACACCGGGTAAGGGTCTCCTTTACTTTGGGGCCAAAAAGGGTGGCACCGTCAAATGGGGCGTTAGTAAAGGAAGACTTGAAGGCTTCCGCAAATGAACATAAGCGCATCCAGGATTGTCTACGAAGAGCAATCGCTGAAGTTGCTGCCCTACTCGAAACTTCGGCTGCGTAAGAGATCAGCCTCATGGACGAGTTTACAATGGATGTAAGGGTATTAAGTTGTGCTGTCACTTTATCTGAGACAGCAGCATCTGTAGTACCCTGGAGGGTATCTCCCAACTCTTTGACTAGATCCCTCTGTAGTCTTGTAAAGTGGGTCAAATAGTTCAGGGATCGCATAGAAAAAGCCGCTGAACTAAAAATGCGCTTCCCATACCTGTCTATAGTCCTAGAATCTTTATTAGGGGGATGGACAGATGAAGATTCCGACATCTCCTTTTTCGTGGCCGCTGCCACCACCATAGCGTCCACTGGAACTCCTTTTGTCAAATAAGCCTTGTCCTGGGGTGCAGTAATGTATTTATTAGGTTTCCTAGGGACTGGCTCCACTGTGTCAGGAGCCTCCCACGCCCTTCGAGCAATCAGCTCCATTAATTCATCGAAGGGCGGAGTGACCCAGGAGGAGGAAGGGCGAGCACCAAATGCCTTCAGCAAGACTGACTCATCCTCAGAAGGGGGGAGGGACTGCCAGTCACCTCTCTGTTTTAGGATCTCCAAGATGTCAGAAAAAGAGGCATCTTCTGAAGGTGACTTTGGGGACCCTTCTGACTCATCCAAGTCAGTATCGGATGTCAAAGATTCTTGTGGAGAATCTAAGTGTCTCCTCTTACACAATCTTTTCCTAGGGACTTCTTCGGGGGGGCATCCGAAGAAGCCTCCGAGGAAGAGGGGGCACCCTCCAGGGGTGGCTGAGACACAGGTGCTTGACGCTTAGATGTAGCCATGGGTGCAGAGGAGGATAACAGTCCTTTATGGGGAGGAGAAGCTGTATCTGCTGATGTGGTTGTCTGGGTAGACAACACCTTCCTCATGAGGTCGAAGGCCCCCGGGTCCCGAGTCGAGGTATCTCCCGGTTCCGAAGAAATGGGAAGAATCCCCGAAACAGGCACCGAAGGTATCGACCCCGAGGACGGAACAGAGTCGATCCGAGCCGAGGCCCCGAGAGGGAGTGTCGGAACCGAAACATCGGTCCGACTCTCGGTCCCAGAACCAAGGATGGATCTTCGGCTCCGAGACTCCGGTACCGGATCCGACGGAGTCGAGGTGAACGGAGCCGACCGAGAAAAGGACGGTTCTGGCACCGAGGGCTCCACAATCAGCAGCTCAGCTTCTTCCGGCTCCGAAGACTGGACAGGTCTCGGAGGAGGAACAGATGGAGACAGTGGAAGGCCTTCAAGTCTCGACACCAATTGAGAGGAGACAGAGATGAGTTTGGATAAGGCCGTATTCTCCATTAACTTCTGCACCACGCGGTCTACATCGGTGTCGGAGAGTGGTCTGGAAGAACGAGTCGAAGGAATCGAAGATGGAGCCGACCTCAACAGTGTCGGTGGAGGGAGCTCCATCACCGGTTCCAAGACCCGAGGCTCGGAAACTGACAACAGTTGAACACTCGGCCCCGAAGTCTGTGGAACCGGTGATCTAACTTTAGCTGAAGAGCTCGGAGCCGATGACCTGGGCTCCGACGTCTTCGATTCCTTCGAGGATTTGGATGCCTGGTCTGAAGCATCCAGAGCCTCTTGAAAGGTAGGTTTTAACAAACCCCTATCCATAAGTTTCCTGCACCTATCTGTCATGACCCTCCCACTGAAAGAATGACAAATAGAGCAGTCTTCTTGCAGATGGAGAGGGTCAAGACAGTAGACGCAGGAACTATGATTGTCAGTAACTGACATCTTTTGCCCACACTGGCAACGCTTAAAACCTGATTTAGCCTTTTCAGACATCTCACACTCAATATATATGGAAACTGAAAAGTCCAGTCCAGTAAAGCAGTCAAGTCCGGTAAAATTGTCGAATCCAGTAAATAAGTCAATCCGGTAGTCAAATCCTAGTAAGGGGTGGTAGGCCCCGAGAAGAACTCTAACAAGTTTAAAATAAACTTAACGGAACCGAGAATCCCTCAACCTTACCACACACACACAATAAGTCACTAACAAACTTTTTATAATAATATAACTAAGAAAAATACAAGAATAAATTCTTAATCTTATCTTAGGTGCTCGAGCTCGACCCAGTGATGCGAACGCTGCAGCGGCAAACTAGATCTGAGGTAAAGGCAGAGGGGGATTGTGGGTATTATGTTGTCTCGAGCTTCTTCTTGATGCAGAGCTTGCAAGCGGCCGACACGGAGCCGAGGATCGGCTCCGAACCCATGTGTAAGAACAAACGGCGAGATCGAACACTCTCACATTAATAGTTTAATAAAATGCAGTAGATAATAAAATGCAGTAGGTTAACGCTTTCAGGTTTTTAAAAAAAAACTTCTTTAGACAACATACAAAAGTTATGAACACCTTTTAAAATACATAACAGCCAAACAAAGACTCGATAAAAAGCCCTGCTCTTTTTAAAAAAAGGCTTGATAGGAATAACACCATTCAGGCCAGGTGCTCTATCAGCACCCAGACTGGTTATTCATTTAGTTTCACTGCATTCTGTTATACTTCTCAAATCACCCCCCCCCCCCTGGTTGGATGAATAACCTGCAAAACCATAAAAGAAAATACATGCACAGGGTACTGCTTTATATGCTGATACAGGGCATTATGTATATTGGCTGTACATACAGCTGACATATGTTGCAACATCCTGTCTTTCAATCTACAATTCGTTTTACCGACATAAAATGAACATTGCACAGTCAGCCAAGTATATAATATTGCTGTTCAAACAGTCAGCATACTGTTTCAATGAATAGCTCTTTCCAGACAGTGGATGGATGAATATGTTGTCTCTAATATATTGACAAGCTTTGCAATGTCTACAGGGGAATGTCCATAGTCACCCAATGACAGGTTTCCTAACTCCCTGTTGGTCTGCAAATCCTTTAAATTCTTACTACGTTTGAAACAAAATGTGGGTTCCTGAGTTATTAATGCCTTCACTCTATCATCAGTTAACAAAATTTTCCAGTTTTGGCGGATAATGTCACATATGCCCCCCACATTGTTACTAATTCAAAGCAACTCGAAGGGGCTGCCTGCTTATATCACTCTCCCTGTCATGCACCTATACATTTCCAGAAAACCAGGGTTTTGCTTTGTTCATCCTCTCTTCTTTGTTGTTGTTGTTTGTCTTTCAGCTTTTTCCCGGTAAGGGGTCGCCACAGCGGAACTCCGATCCGCTAATGATTGGCAGTAGACTTTTACAAAATGCCGAGGTGCTAGCTTGACGCCCAACCTTCAACGAAGGCACGCCCATTTACGCACGCATGTCTTTCGAACATGACCCAACCACGGGGAGGACATGCAGACTCCACACAGAAGGCACTCCCAAGCCAAGCAGAGAATCGAACGGGAGAACCTCTTGCTGTGAGGTAACAACACTACCGCTGTACCACCGCGGGATTATGCCCGCTGTATTATGTTCCGATTATATCCCCTTGCTTTTAAATTCACCATCAATTCTGCAGAATTCTCTCTATATGTCTCATCCATTAGTATACAACCTAGATGTTCAAAAAAATTGTCCCTGAACAATATTGTTAAATGTATATCTGGGGTGCATGCTATTATATGCTAGGAGAGTATTCTTCCAGCATTCCTTCCTATATAACACAGTCTCAATCCGTTGCTGTTTTCATCACTCGGACATCTAAGAAATCTATAGTTGTATCTGAGACTGAAATATTAAACCTCAAAAAATCAGTGGTGCTTTCCAGGTAGGTAACAAACTGAAAGCTGTTCAAGTGCCCCTGTCCAAAGCAGGAAGACATCATCCACAAAACTGACGTAGTAACTCAGGTACCCCCCTCCATAAATGGTTTGCCTTGAATATTGCTTGATCATCCCAATATGCCAACACTATGCTGACATATGAATTTGCACCCCCTGCTCTGATGATAGAAGCAATTATGATACACAAAACTATTGTTGCTCAACACACAGTCTAACAGCAAACATACACTATCAATATCAGTTTGATTCAAGATTTGTACTTGTTGCAAAAAGGCCTCAATGGCCATCAAGCCATACTCTTTTGTAATCACTGTGAACAAATTGTTTATATCCAGAGTTACTAACAAATAATCTGTACAGTCAGCAGTGGGACCTAAATGACTGTGTAAAGATTGCAAAAAATGAGCTGTGTCCTTCAATATTCTGGGTACAGAAACCAAACACTTTCTTAGATGAGCCCCTACCCATATAGAAGCATGTTCAGTAACCCACCCCCTTCCAGATACAAGTGGACATAATGGTGGGTTCCTGGGATCTTTATGTATTTTCAGTAAAGCTTTGAACACTGGAACAAAAAAATTAAACTTAAAAAAGTGTTTTCATTAATATGGTTGCTTAACCTTAAGTTGGAAAACTCATGCTTAACTTTAACAATAATCCTATTGATATCAGCTGGTGTTAACTGTTGATAAGTATTTGATTCCCTTAACAACACGAGAACATTATTATGACAGAATTCATTGTTCATGACTACAACCGCACCTCACTTGTCAGCAGGTTTTATTATGATATTCTTATTCTCTATAAGTGTCCTTAATGCTTGGCATTGCTCACAGTTCATGTTATGAAAAAAATGCTTGTTTTTTGTGTTCTTAATATCTTCACAGGTTTTTATAAAAGTTTCAACCACTTGACTGACGGGGGGTTAAATGTGCTTGGCTGCCTAAGAGTACAGTCCCTAGGAACAGATTCTGCCCCATAAATACGTTTCAAGTCAACATTTCTGGCAAACATTCTCAAATCTAACAGACAGTCACTAAAACTTGACCCTGTACTTGGAATGAATGTAATTCCCCTGCTCAAAACAATTTTCAGCATCAGATAAAATGTAATCAGAAATATTATACACATTACAGTCTCTATTGCCATTGGCAGTCACATGGATGTTTTTTGCCTCTTTGCATTGTGATTCAACGAACGACCTCTGCTCAGGTTTTCTGTCTTCACAGGTACAGGTTTTGGTTGAGCTCCCAGCGCATTAGTAGTGTTTAACACCATCTGTGATGTGTTAGAAGTCTCTTGTGGCACTGTCTGCTGCTGGTTAATCACCTCCACAGTAGAGTCTTGCCTAGGTGATGTGTCGACGTTTGATGATGTCATCACTTCCATCCTGATCCACATTGTTAGCTCCATTGCCTCTTACACCTGAATTTATGGTGGAATGTTCATTAGCCTGCTGATTAGATGTCACAGAAGGCTGATTCCGTGGAGGGACATCCCCTGGCCATGTAAAAATATGCCCCTGCACAAAATCCTTATGGTCTCTTGAAAGTTTTTTCATTTTAATATGTTGCAATTTGGAGTCATAAGCTGTCACCGCACAATACAAGTCATTAAGCTTAACCTGATGATATTCCTCCTTAAATTGCAATTCTGTCTCTGCTGTGATTCAACTGAACTCACTAGTTCTTTCTCCATATGTACGAAAAAATCTATCATTCTGAAAGTTTGGAAAGAAAACAGGGAGATTGATAACCTGATTAATGTTCGATTCGGAGGCCACTTTCAGAAGGAAGGAAGGATTAGTGCGCAAGGATACTCTGTCTTTATGGAAGATCATATAAGGAGGCTTAATTGATGAGGCTTGAAACTCTGACACTCTCTTAGTTGATGTAATGGCAGTCAGGAAGGCTGTTTTCCAAGACAGGAACTGCAGATCCACTGAAGTAACAGGTTCAAAGGGGGAAGAAACTAAGGCTTGGAGGACCAAAGTAAGGTCCCGAAGGAGGTGTTGGGTCCTTGACTGGTGGCCTAAGAAGAAAAGTACCCTTCAAAAAGACTTTACAGAGCTTAGAAGAAGCCAGGGAAGCTGAATTATACCCTATGTGGAAGTTAGGAATAGCCGCCAGCTGAACTTTAACCGTAGAAAAACTGGCACCCTGTTGAAAAATACCTGCCAAAAACTCTAAGATGTGAAATCAGATCCAGAGCTGGATCCAATGTCCAAGGAGAACACATTGCATAAGAGCGTAGAGAAGGGAACCATACTTGGAGAGGCCAGAAGGGGGCAATGAGGATGACTGAACTCTCCCAACCATTGCCGTTTCTGAATAAACTTTGGAATCAGTGGAAGTGGAGGATAAGCATACAGAAGACCAGAGGGGCCAAGCATGAACCAGATTGTCTCTGGGGGACTCCCCCGGAGGGGGGTTCAAAGTGAAAAACTCACTGCACTTCACACTGGAAGGAAAGGCAAAGAGATCACAGCATGGCTGACCCCACTTTAGAAAGATCTGTTTCGTTACTGAAGGATTCAGAGACCACTCGTAAGTCATCAGGATAGACCTGCTTAGTCTGTTCCGCTAGAATGCTGATCTCCCAAGAATGTACGCAGCCACCAGAAAACGGCTGGTGGAGATAGTCGACTCCCACAATCTCATGCCTTCACAACAAAGGGGATAAGACCTGGTTCCTCCCTGTTTGTTGATGTACCAAACTACCGACATGTTGTCTGTTTGGATGGCAATCGTCCCTAGGTGAAGATGGGCATGAAAAGCTTGCAATGCCAATAGCAACGTCCTCATCTCCAGGATGCTGATATGCAACTGGGTCTCCAGGGAAGACCACGTGCCTTGGACTGTCCTTCTCAAGCAATGCCCCCCACCCAAGTAGGGAGGCATCTGTGGTCATGGTCAGTGGGGAAGGAAGCATAAATGGACAACCCCAAAGAAGGTTCAGGGATTGAAGCCACCAGAAAAGAGAATCCCTGCAGGCTCGAGACAGATGCACAAGATGGGACAACGGTAAATCTAGAAATGACCACTGGACCTCTACAGTCTATTGGAGCACCCTCATGTGTAACTGAGCTGTGGGTAAGAGGGTGATCCTGGCCGTCATGGACCCCAATGCCCGTAAGACAAATTCTGCTGGGGAGACCAAGCTTGAAGGATGCACAAGACATGATGTTTGAAGGACTGAAGTCTGTCTGGTGTCAAAAAGACCTTGGCCTGAATGGTGTCAGAGTTTCAATGAAATCCAGAACTTGAACTGATTCTAAATGGGATTTGGTGAGATTTATGGCGATGCCCAGATGGTGGGCAGTCTGGATGAGGGAATCCCTGACTTGGCAAAGTCGATGCCTGGAAGGAGCGGAAAGGAGCCAATCATTCAGGAAGGGGAAGACCTGGAAGCCCTGCAGGTGAGCTGCTACCACTTCCATGACCTTGGTGAACATCCTGGGGGTGTGGTGTGGTGCTCTGTACTGGTAATGACTTGCCCTCCAGCCAGAAGCGTGGGAACCTCCAAGAGCATCTGTCCATTTTGATGTGATAGTAAAGGAGGTTTACAGAGCACATCCAGTCATTCTCCTGCAGGAAGGGCAGGATAGATTGTAGTGTGACCATCCAGAATTTCATCTTGGCAACTGCCAGGTTTAGGGTTGACAGATCCAGAATTGGTCTTAAATCCCCCGTCATCTTTTGCACCAAAAAGAACCTGGAATACAGGCCTAATCCGGACTGGTCTTCAGGGACGGGCTGGATGACTCACTTTTCGAGCAGCTTGGAAATTTCCCTTTGCGAGGCTGGAGGCTGGAGAGTGGCATCCATGTGAAGAGGATTGAATATCCTCTGGGTATGATTTGCAACACCCAACGATCGTCTGTGATGTACTCCCAGGCCATTGGGTGTAATGAAAGTCAACCCCTGACTGCCTCCAGAGACGAGCAGCTGGTCAACTTCAGGGCTGCTGAGCAGCCCTGTCCAGGAGAAAATCCCAGATACCCTTGGTTTCTCAGACCCCCTCTGCTATGAGGGTGGCATCTGTCAAACCCTCCTCTGTCTCTGGAGGAAGGAGAGTCATGAGCGTCCTGGGAATAACCCTAAGACTTCCGGGATCACAACTTCTTCTCCCCTTGCTGACTCCTGGAGAAGGTTCGTTGAGGGTTTGAGAAGCGGATTACAATGGCAGACAGAGTTGTCTCATTTTCCTTGCTTTGGAAAAGTGTGTCACATACAGTCTTTCCAAAGACAGTGGAACCATCATACGGGGCATTTGTAAAAGACACCTTAAAGGGCTCCGAAAAGGGACAAAGTCGGAGCCAGGTGTGACGCCTGATGGCAATGCCTGCTCAGGCTGCTCTAGTGGCACCCTTGGTAGGGCGAGATAGAAGCCATATAGAGGTATTGGCACAATGGGGGTGAGGGTGGCCATCCACAAGGAAAAAACATTTTCCTCCGTCGACATGGACCCTGCGTTAGACTTGGCGACCTCTTTAACTAGATCTTGCTGAAGCCTGATCACTTGTGCCATGTAGTTCAGCACACATACAGAGAATGTTGCTGAAGTGTAGACCCACTTCCCAAAACAATCCAAGATCCTAGACTCTCGGTCCAGTGGATGGACTGTGGAGCTCTCCTGTGTGACCTCATTCTCGGTGGCCACCACAGCCACCATGGGATGAGACAGGGCATCCCTTCGACCAGTGCAGTTTATCAGATGGGGCACTGAGGATCTTATCAGGGCATTTGGGGATAGGCTCCACCGTATCGGGTTCCTTCCACACCTGAAGAGTAAATGAAATCCACCAGGGAGTCTGCGGGAGGGGACACCCAAGATGTAGAGAGTCCTGTGCCAAATGCCTCCAGGAACACAGACTCATCCAGGTTGGGTTTTTGGACAGACCCCACCCCCCCTCGTGCTAACAAAGCATCTCCAAAAGAGACATCCTATGGGGGTGACTGGGGGGAACCCTCCCCTTCACCCAAGTCAGTGTCCTCCATGAGAGACTCCAGTGGGGAGTCAAAGTACCTCCTTTTACATGTTATGTTTTCGATGAACCTCCTTGGGGGGAGGGGTGCATCTCTGGGGAGGACATGAGAATGTCACACTGTTCCCGCAAGGGGCAGAGAGGCAGCAAGCTGTTCCTGAGGGGCCAGGATGGCGTAATCCAGACCAGACACAGAGGGGACCAGGAGGGACTCTGAGGAAGAAAGCATCAAGGGTCTCAATGGAACCAAGAGGACCCTCCCTACCACGATGAAAGCAGGAGGAGAAAGCACCCCTTGAGCTGGGACCATGACCGAGTTCGTAATCCTCTGATCAATGGGGGAGCCAGAGTTGAAACTCTAGGCGCCGAGACTCCAAGCGGACAGCTCAGCTCCGAAAAACTTGGAGCAGACACCACATCAGACTCAGCTCCAAGGTTATGGATCCGACGGCTCAGGGCAATGGCCGGCGTCGACCCCTCGACACAGAGGGACCTTGGACCCAAAGACTCTGACGCTGGGGGTCGGATCGGATAAGGAGCGATCGGGATAAAGTCAGACTGCATGCCCTCCAGAACCCCCACAGGGGGAGGGGGCAGGCAAGACTACCATCTGAATCTGGGTGCAGATGAATCTGCACATGAATCCTGTCCACCTTGGCTTCGGAGAGGCTGCGGGTGGACCTGGTGGAAAAGGCCACCAAAACCGGCCTAGAGAGATGTTGAGGGGAAGCTGACACCAGGGAATGGACCTGAGACACTTTTGGCTCCAGGGAGAAGCAAGGTGAATGGAGCCCGGGGGGAACCCGAGGTATGAGCCAGGTGACATTTCGCTGGAGGCTCAGCAGAGGAAAAGCAGTTGGGGAACGCTTCCTCGGCCTATCCTGGGTCCCAATGTTTGCGCTTCTGTCCGTCCCCGGTCCTGTTGGCGGGAGGTTAAGTCCCAGAGGCGGGGGCAGAGGAAAGCAGTGGCAGAAGATGCTTGAGCCTCCGCAGTAGGAGGAGGGAGGATGCCGCCAACGATCAGCTTATTCTTCCTGTCGATCAACACATGGGGACTGAACCCTGTGAAAATCGAACAGGAGGAATAGAGGTGCGGAACCCCTAAGCAAACTATGCAGTGTGAGTGGCCATCTGCTGGGGAAAGCTTATGGCCACTCTCAGTGCACTTCCTGAACCCTGGTTTGGGTGTCTCAGCCACAGGAAATGGAGAGAGACCCCAAAGCCCTCACACACACACTCTAGAGAAGAGAAAGAGAGAGGGAAAAACGGGAATAAGTTTTCTTTTTTTTTACCTAAAGACTGACATCTGAGCGCGAGAAGTAGGAACAATGAAAGGGAAGATAGAAAAGTTTGAGAAATAGAGCTACCGAACAAATCACTTACCCAATAACAACCTATTGTACGGACAATGACGCTAGCGCTACAAGCAGCAAACGAGATCTGAAGGGAGGAAGGGGACAGGGGCATTATGGGTAGGGGAGGAGCTTGGATCCGATGCTGGTAAAATGCGGCCGAGTCGGAACCATCCCTGATCCGTGACCCACAGTTTGAAGAACAAACAAAAACAACAACATCAGATTAAAAGTTATGTACTCATCATAACTATATATCTCGGTTGTCCATTTTCATTCTTTCACAACAAATAGGTGCAGATATGACCTTCGGATCCAATATAGCCACTTTCTTTAGATTCCACAATCAGACTCTTGAGCTGCTCTCTTACCCATAATACTCCTGACAACTATGTTACCTCAGATAGAGTTTCCTACTATTATACACCATCAATATAAGGTATCATAACCTACTTATAACACACAGGCAATAGTAGAAAGATCAGGAGCTCAAACAGCAACTATGGTTCCTATCAACAATTCCATTAAGGTCTCTCCCAAAGACATGGATAGGGGGAAGGTGGGGAAGAATGAAAATGGATAAAGATGCATACTTATGGTGAGTACATAACTTTATCTGATGTCATTTTCATTCATTTCTCAATGAATGGGGCAGAGTCCCCAGCCACATTAACTTTGGGTGGCCTTCATGGAAGGAAGCTCCACAGAAATGCAGAACCAAAAGCAGCTCTGTTTCTGGAGCTGATATCTTATTTGTAATAAGAAATACAAGTATGAGCATCTTCCATGTGGCAGCTGCACAAATATCAATGGAAGATCTAGCCTGAGAAGCAGCAGATGTAGTCACTGACCTAGTTGGATGAGTTTTTGATTGCCTTGGCAAGGTTAAACCTTTAAAGGAATACACATAGGAAATGCAATCTGTTATCCATTTGGCTAGAGTCGTTTTTGAGACTGGTCTTCCCATCTTAGTATTAGAAAAGGAGACAAACAAGTGATATGTTTTTCTGAATTGCTTTGTTCTGTGAAAGTAAGAATGAAGCTGCCGATGTACATTGAAAAGATGAAATGTATATTCTCCTTTATCGTCAAATTTGTGAAAGAAAACTGGTAAATTGATCAATTGATTTGTGTTAGTTTGAGGCAACTTTTGGTAGAAAGGAAGGATAACTGAGTACAGTAATTCCATCTTTGTGAAAACTCAAATATGGTGGTTTCGAAGAGAGTGTCTGTTCACATACTTCTGCTGAAGTTATGGCCACCAGAAAGACAATTTCCCAAGACAGAAACTTAAGGTCATATTTAGCTGAGGGTTCAAAATGTGAATGCACCAAAATCTGTAATACTAAAGTCAGGTCCCAAGGTGGAATGGGGTCCCTAACTGGGGGTCTAAGTAAAAAGGTAGCTTTAAGAAAGGTCTTACATATAAACTTGAGAAGTCAAAGAAGCAGCATCATCTCCGATATGGTAGTTGGAGATGGCTGCTAACTGAACTTTGATGGTGGAGAAATTTGCCCTGCTTTGAAAGACAGAGGCAAGGAAATATAAAACAGCAGGGAATGGAGCAGTGAATGGATCCAACTCTCTCTGGTGAGCCCAAAAGAGAAACCTCTTCCATTTACTCTTATAAATCTTCTTAGTTGAAGGTTTGAGACGAAAAAAGAATTTGGAAAAATGGGGAGGAAATCCTGGAATGTCTAGCCATCACTGGAATCGGAGAAAAAAAGAAGTTATGTACTCACCATAACATTCCATGTTGGTAGTCCATCTCACCCTTCATTTTTATATATGGATTCGGAGCATATCCTCGGCTCCGACTCGGCCGATTTACAAGCTCGAAGACTTCTGGTTCACTCGTGGCTAAGCAGGTATCCCATAGCGCACCAGTACAAACCCCAGATCTTGTTTGCTGCTCACTAGAAGAAAAACCCCACAACAGACAAACCAATACTAAAGGGTCTCCAACTAAAGATAACCAAATTATTATCATCATCTCCAGATCTTCCAGGATGAGGGCAGGAGGGCGGGTTGGTAAAAATGAAGGGTGAGATGGACTATCAACATGGAACATTATGGTGAGTACATAACTTATTTATGTTGTGTAGTCCAATCTCACCTTCATTTTTACATATGGGACAGCGTCCCTAGCACCTTATTCTTGGGTGGCTCACTGGAAAATACTCCTAAGCACCGTAGAGCCAAAGGATGCTCTAACTCTGGAAGCTAAATTCAATTTGTAATGTGTAATAAAAGTGTGAGGGTTAGCCCACGTAGCTGCTGCACAAATATTATCAAGTGGGACCCTGGCTTGAAAGGCTCAGAGGTAGACAGCGACCTGGTAGAATGAGCCTTGATCCTGCAGGGTAAAGGCCTGTCCTCCGAACTGTAGACAAAGGCTATGCAACTGGAAATCCAGTTAGATAGTGTCACTTTAGAAACTGGTAAGCCCAATCTGGAGTCGGAAAAGGAAATGAAAAGTTGATCCGATTTCCTAAATTCCTTGGTCCGCTATAAATAAAAACATAGTTGTCTATGAACATCCAGCTGATGAAAACGGTATTCCGCTGCATTACAGTGATTAGGGAAGAAAACTGGGAGTTCTATGGATTGATTTAAGGTAACAGGGGAACAAACTTTGGGGACAAAGGAGGGATTAGTACGCAGTGACACCCTGTCCTTGCGAAAGATCAAATAAGGTGGCTTAACAGACAAGGCTTGTAGTTCCGATACCCATCTAGCTGACATAATAGCTACCAAAAACAAAGTCTTCCAAGAAAAAATTTAAATGAAGATGACCGTGAAGGTTCAAACGGGGGAGAAGTCAGTTTGGACAACACAAAATTTAAATCCCAAGAAGCCACAGGTTCTTGCAGTGGTGGTCTCAAAGGAGTAATTCCTTTCAAAAATGTCTTGCATAGCTTATGAGACATTAAATTATCTGGAAACCCTAAATGAAAATGAGAAATCGCCGCCAACTGGACTCGGATAGTGGCGGCGGCAGCTCTTTATTAAAAAAGCTCAGAGAGAAAATCCAAAATCACAGGGATAGAAGCAGTGTAGGGATCTACATTCATTTTCTGTGCCCAAATAGAAAATCTTTTCCATTTACTGCCATACAGCCTCCTAGTTGAAGGTTTAAGGGAGGACATAAGAATATGTGATACTGAGGATGATAGATCAAGAAGCCTGACTAGGGATGGAAATGGAGCAGCCACACTGTCAACCTGAGGGTGTGGATTGAGGGATGTACCGAACCTGACATGTAACATATCTGGAGCTGGGTCCAGGATCCAAGGATCGTCCAGGAGAAGAGGCTCGAGAAAAGGGAACCAGACCTGACGAGGCCAGTAAGGAGCAATGAGGATCAACTTGCTTCCCAGCCGACTGGCTTTCTGAATCACTTTGGAAATAAGAGGAAATGGAGGAAAAGCATACAGAAGTCCCATGGGCCAATCATGAGCCAGAGTCACTTTGGGTGTCTTCCCTGAGGGGAAATGAGGAAAAAATAGCTGCTGCATTTGGTATTGACTGGGCTGGCAACAAGGTTGCAGCAAGGCTGTCCCCATTTGTGGAAAATCTGTTTCGCTGTTTCCTGTTTCAGAGACCACTCGTGAGGCAGTAGGATCGCCTGGTTGAGCTTGTCGGCTATCACGTTGGTCATCCCTGGAATGTGCGTTGCAACCAGAAAGCGTTGGGAAGAAATCGCCCATTCACAAACTTGCACAACCTCTCGACAGAGTGGATAAGATCTGGTACCGCCCTGTTTGTTGATGTACCAAACTACCGGCATGCTGTCTGTATTGCAATAGTCCCGAGAGGAAGAAGGTCTTGAAGTGCTTGCAATGCCAGGAGCACTGCCCTCATCTTCAGAACAATGATATGCAGGTCAGCCTCATGTTCTTGCCATGTGCCTTGGTCAGTCCTGCTGAGATAATGCCCCCCCCTCCCAGATCTGGGAGGCATCCGTGGTCACATTGGCAACGAGATGGGTATGAACAAACGGGGCGCCCATGATCAACTGGTTGGGAGCTATCCACCAAAGAAAGTCCTTCTTGCAGGATTCTGTCAGCAGGACAGGATGACTCAGCGGTAGATACTGAAAGGACCATTGGGAAGACAGAAGCCACTGGAAAATTCTCAAGTGCAACCTGGCTAATGGTACGAATAGAATGGTGGAAGCCATAGTCCGAGGAGCTGAAGAACCCACTTCGCTTTGACCTTACGCAATGGAAGAAGACGTTGAATTTGAAAGATTAAGTTTTGTGCCCTGTCGGCGGGGAGACAAGCTGTCATGTTCACTGTGTCTACCTCTGCGCCTATAACAATCACAGACTGAGAGGGCAATAATGCAGATTTTTCCCAATTTATGGAGATCCGTAACTGAGCACAAAGTTGAATAGTGGCATCTCTGATTTGGAGGAGTAGATGACTGACAGATTAAGGAAACTAAGCTGCCAATAACGGTTTAGAAAGACGACAGAATAACAGGAGCCCCTGATAACTATCAGAAAACCACCACAAACTAACAAACTACCTGATAAAGAAAAAAGTGCAACGGCACCTGCAAGAACTCTAAACTGGCACACAGGATACCAAAATAACAAGTTTAAGCTAAGAATGCACCGAAAAGGGCAAACAACACTACTGCCTAAGATAGTATCACCTTACAACACCGTAACAACTAATACAAAATTTAAATAGAAGAATTTTAACACTTAGCCAGAGCCAAGAGAAGCACAACTGAACTCGTTGACGCGGCAAACGAGATCTGGGGTTTGTACTAGTGCACTATGGGATACCTGCTTAGCCACGAGCCAACCAGAAGTCTTTGAGCTTGTAAATCATCCAAGTCAGAGCCAAGGATCGGCTCCGAACCCCTATGAAAAAATGAAGGTGAGATTGGACTACACAGCATCATGTGGTTACCTTTGAGTTTGCAGTGTTCGGATGAATCATCTCTGATGGGTGTGATGAATGTCTGGACTGGGATCCAGTGTCTATGGAGGACATACTAGCTGATACCAAGGGAAGGGAAACCACACTTGCAGTTTCGTGAAGGAGGCAATAAGGATTAATTTAATCCTCAACCAGAACACTTTCTGAAGAAACTTGGTGAGATTAGAGGCAGGGGAGAGCAAGCATAAAGGAGACCAGAGAGCCAAATGTGGACTAGAAGATCTCTCAATGAATGTCCTTGAGAGGAAATTAGGGCAAAGAACCTGCTGCATTTGCTGTTGAGGGGAGAAGCAAATAGACTGCAGCATGGTTGACCCCACTTGTGGAAGATCATACTTGCCATGGATTGATTGAGAGACCACTATGAGGTGTCAGAATGAGCCTGCTGAGCTTGTACAATATGTTGGATTTCCCCAGTATTGCATCGCTACAAGAAAGTGGAGGGGATTGCCAACTGTCAAACTCTAATTGCTTCCCGGCAGAGAGGATAAGATCTGGTTCCCCGTTTGTTGATGTACTAGACTATTAACATTTTCCATTTGAACAGCAGTAGTTCCTAGTGGAAGAGAGCTTTGAAGGGCTTGCACACTAGACACACCACTCTCATTCTCCAGGACATTTACATGCAAATAGGTCTCTTGTGGGGACCACATGCCTTGAATGGACTATTCCAAATAATGCCCCCCTATCTGAAGTGGGAGACATCTATGGTCAACGTGGTGTTCAGGGGAGGAAGAATATTTGGATGCCCTTGACAAATCTCTTTGAAGTTTATCCACCACAGCAGGGGATTTTCTGCAAACCTGAGAAAATGTTATTGGATGTCATAAAGGATGTAGATGAAAAGACCATTGCACTTCTAGAGTCCATTGAAGAATTCTCATATGAAGATGAGGAGTGGGTATTAAAATTACTGCAGCAGCTACTGACCCTAGGGTTTTGACTATGATTTTTGCTGGGGGGAGAGGGGCGAGAGAGAACTTGTCCGACATGCAATTTCAAAGAATGAACTCTGTTTTCAGGCAGAAGAGCTAGACAAATGACTGTATCTAGATGAGCCCCTATAAACTCCAAGACATGAACTGGTTGGAAGTTGTGACTTGGCCAGATTGACTAATTCCCCAGACTGTGGAATAATTGGAGTAAGTACTCTCTGGCTCTTTCCAGAATATGACTGGTCAGTGTGGTAAGAAGCCATTCGTCTAAAGAAACACACTGAATCTGAGCACTCTTAGATGAGCTGCTACCACTGCCATGCATGTGATGAACACTCTGGGGGCTGTGGTAAGACCGAAGGGCAAGGCTCTGAAATGACAACTACTGACCCCCAGGCCGAAGTGTAGGGATCTTTGACATTGCCTGCTCATTTTGATGCAAAGTACGTCTTGAAGACTGACACAGCACATCCAGTCATCCTTCTTCAAGGAAAACAGAATGGACTGAACCGTGACCAGCTGGAATTTGGAATTCTAATGAACCGTGACCAGCTGGAATTTGGAATTCTTTACAAACTGGCTCAGATAACAGACATCCAAAACACATCTCAGATCCGTTTTCTTTGGCACTAAAAAGAACCGTGACTACATTCTGGACCCTCTTTGGGCTGGGGGGACCTCTTGGATGACTCTCTTGTCCAGCAGCTATTGAATTTCTAGAGTTACTAACTCCCTCTGATTGGGTTGAACATCAGGAGAAATTTTCTTTTCTTTTGAGGAAGTTGGAGAAAGGGAATGAAGTATCCTCTGGATATGATCCTCTCCACCCAAGAACGTTTTGTAATGTCTATCCAGGCTTTTAGGTGCAAGAATAAGTGCCCCGACTCCATCCAGAGAGGGACAGTCGGGTAAACTTTCAGGAGTGCTGAAAGGATCTCTCTGAAAAGGAATCTCAAGCCAGTGATTCTGCAGAATCCCTCTGCCATGTGGGCATTGTCTTCCGTTGTAGCCACCCCCCCACCTCTGGGGGGGGGGTCTCCATGTGACTCTTGGAAAGGTCCTTGAAATTTCTGGAACCATAACTTTTACTACTGCATTGATTCCTTGAAAAGGGTCTCTGCAGGATAAAAAAAGCGGATTCCCATGGCAGACAAAGTCTTTCCATCCTTCTCACTGCAAGACAGTGTCTGTTGGCCCAACAAAGGAAGATCTATCAAAAGGAGCACTGATGAATGATGCCTTGAAGGGGTCTGCAAAATCGCACCCAGACATGTCTCCTAATGGCTAGGCTTGAATCGCTCACCCATGAGGAACCTTTAGCTGTGTGTGAGATTAACCTCATGGACACAATAGTAATGGATTGCAGTTTGGCCAGTCATGAGGAAAAGGACTTCTGTTCCTCTGTGGACATGGATCCAGGGGTACATTTACAGAGTTTCTTGACTAAGCCCCTCTGTAACCTAGTGAAATATGCCAGATAATTCAGCAACCATAAGCCAAGGTCGCTGATGCATACTCTCGCTTACCAAACCTATCCAACTCCCTAGTAGGGGGATGGACAGTGATGCTCTGTTCAGCCAGCTCCTTTTTAGTGGCTGCTTTAACAACCATGGCATCTACAGGGATTCCTTGGTTCAGTGTTGTCTGTCAGAGGGGGCACTCAAAACCTTATCCAGGCATTTGGGGATTGGTTCCACGAAATCCGGTTCCTTCCATGCCCTGTGGGTGTGACAAGGTTTATAAGCTCATCTTTAGGTGGGTAACCCAAACTGTAGATGATCAAGACTTGACGGCTTCCAAGAACACAGATTTCTTCTGGGAAGGGTTTTGGGAAGACCAACTACCTTTCTGGCAAAGGATCTCTAAGATTTCTCAAAACAAGACATCCCCAGGTGGAGATCTAGGGGACCCTTCCCCTTCATCAAAATCGGTGTCTTTCATGAGGGATTCCTGAGGGGAATCCAAGTGCCTCCTCTTGGATGACCTCTTCTGAGGAATCGCTTCAGTGGGGTGCTTTGGAGATGTGTAAGAAGGACCTTGGCAGAAAATACTTGGAAGCTCATTCGGGTTAGCCATCCTGGAGGTGTAGGATGAGTAGACTCAAGACACAGGATATGAAGAGGGAACAAGGAATGGATCAGATGGCACAACAGTCGAAACTGCTCTGGGGTGAGAGAAAACTCTTTCCACAATCTCAAAGACAAAAGGGCCGGGAGAAGCAGAGGAAAATCTGACCAGAGCCAAAATTTTTGGATCAGACTATCCAAGGCCCTCCCCGACAGTCCACTCCAAGGGAGGAGTTGAAGCCGAGCTGTCCAACACTGAAGCTCTGAGGGGAAGCTATGGCTCCAAATACTTTGGAGTCGAAGTAAGCCCCTCGGATCTGACTAACGCTTCAGCTCCAGAAACCACTGTGCTCCAAGGGGTACGGAGCCGATCAGATCAGGGAAGTTACCAGAGTGGAAGAAAGAAGAAACCTCAGGTATGACAGTGACACTAAGGGGTCTTGGATTAGAGGGCTCTGAAAGAGCAAGTCAGATCTGAGAAGCAAAAGACCAGGCTGGAGGTTTAAGGCTCAATGATCCAATGGAAAACAGAGCCAACAAGACCCCCATCTGGATCTGTTGAGAAATTTCCTCATCATCCTATCCACCTCCGACTCAAAGACTTCAGTAGGACCTAACGGAGGAAGAAGTATATGGTGGGCCTGGAGGACTTTTTAGGTGTCTCCTGAAGAAAAGGAGACCCCAACCTTGCAGATACTAGTTTCGGGGAAAACCCTGGAGTAAGGAGCCAAGGAGACTTTGCAACAGTAAACATCAGATCTAAACTCTTTAAAACCTACTTAGGAGGCTCAGATGAAGGTGCTCACTGAGGAGACTACACAGGGGAGCATTTTCGGTGTTCCCTGGGCTTCTTTGATTTTTGAGAGGGGGTTTGAGGCCCTGATGATGAAGTACCAATGGAAGGAGCAGAGGCTGGCAGGAGGCCTTTAATAAGCTCGTTTCTCCTGTTGCTAATAGTCCTGGCATTAAACACTGCACACATGGAGCTGGAGGTGTCCAAGTGTGTAGGGCCCACACAATAAACACACTCCCTGTAGGCATCCGAGTCAGGGATCGTATGCTCACAGGAAGTGCACTTTTTGAACCCCTTAGGGCTTATCAGCCATACTGTAAAGTTGCAAATAACTCCCTAAATAAAGAAAACGTTCCCCCCCCCCCACTTATTCACAGGTATAACAGTTACAAGAGATAAAAAGAAAGGGGAACGTTTAATACAGACAATGGTATGAAAAAAGACTACTTCAAAGCAAAGTAACAAAAAGAGAAGGTTACCAACAATGTTAGTTAAGATTACCATCAAAAAACCTTCATTTTTTTTGGTAGTAGTAAAGTTTAGAAAGAAGGTAAGGAAGAT
>NC_056733.1:4380002-4390002 GCF_019279795.1 Protopterus annectens | reverse complement strand
AAATAACTTAAGTTGCCTAACAGTCCCTTTCCACATGAAAAAAATGTCGTCAATAAACCGACAATAATGTTCAGTGAGTTCAAAACCCGGAAGATGAACAAGAGTATCAAGCTCCCACTCACTGAGCACCACATTGGCAAATGCTGGTGCCATTTTGGTGCCCATGGCCACTCCTCTTACCTGTTTGTATACAATATTATTGAAATGAAAAAAATTATTATCTAAAACTAATGACATAAGAGCGTACAACGTATCAATTCTAGATTTAGGTAACTTAACAAACTTGTGTAAAAAGTGTTTTACATAATTAAGCCCTTCTAAATGGGGAATACTTGTGTATAATGCCACAACATCAAGTGTGACTAAAATTCTATTTTTCCCATTAACTTTGGCACAGTAAAGTTTGTTAAGGAAGTCCCAAGAGTCCTTAATATAAAACGGACTAGACTGGGCTATGGGATTGAGAACATGATCTACAAATTGCGCAATACGTTCAGTCTTGGTTTTATTATTAGAGATAATAAAACGAAAAGGAGGGTTAACTGCATTTTTATGAATTTTGGGAATACCAAAAAGTTTCCCTAAACATGGATGAGCAGTATGCATAAACATAAATTCTTCATGAGAAATGTCATGGTTCCTAACTAACGCTCTAAGGGACTCGTCTATCGCACCAAAACTATCCTCAACTGTCTGTAAAGAGACTCGTTCATAAAAATCATCATTTTGCAATGTCTCTTCAATCTTAGCAATATAGTCATCTTGACGCATTAAAACTATTCCCGTCCCCTTATCAGCCTTCATAATCCGTAAGTTCTTATCACTAACTAACTCATTAAGAGCTACCTTCTCCGGATAGGTAAGATTGAACCATTTTTCATGGCAATCAGAATTAAGTAAACGCCTTAAATCATGTTCACATACTCTCATAAAGGCAGAAATGGAGTTATGAAGGGGAGGATTAAATAAACTCTTTTTACGTAATATGGAACCATCAAGTCTAAAATTGGTCCTCCCCAGGGAACCCATGGAATGACTACCACTATCCACCCCTCCAGACGATCTATTAGTAACATCCATAACTCCTACCGTGTCTGCATCATTTCCTTCTGCATTAAGTGAGTCATCTCCTTCAACAAGTTGTGAGTCAATAGTTGACCCAACAACATCAGTTTCACCTAACAAAACCTGAAGATTTAACTTCCTGGCAAACAGCCTTAAATCTATAAGTAAATTGGGTAAATTGGCTCTTTGAGCTGGCACAAATGAGTGGCCCTTACTTAAAACTTTTAAATGGTGTTCCGACAACACTTTTCCTGATAAATTGAACACAGTGGAACAACTACCCATGCTATTCCGAGGGATTTCAAGGGGGGTACCAAAATCATTCACTTGTAACTGCTCCTGATAATTCACTTGTAACTGCTCCTGATCAGGGGTATCATAACCAATCACTTGTAACTGCTTCTGGTTAGAATGTGTCTGGGTGGAATCCTGTACCCAATTTTTCCCAACCCTCTCCTCTTGGAAGGAGGATCTCCCGCTGGGAACAGAGTCGGCCCTGGTGTCATAAACTTTGAACATACAGGGCGCAACTTCTGTGTTGACACATCTAAAAAAGGCTGTGGACCCATAGAAGAAGGTTCAAATCCAGCAGGAGACTGCCCCTGAGCTGCCAACAGTCCACATTCAGCAGGAGACTGCCCCTGAGCTGCTAGTATACTAGTAAAGGCCCGACTACCTGAAGGAGAGGAAGGACCCTGGGGAATATCAGACTGGTCCTGGATGACAGAAGTTTTCTGAATACCCATCGAAGACCTTTGGACAACTGCCGAAGGTCTTCGAACTACTGGAGACAGCAAAGGACTAACTTGATGAGCCGCAGAGGAAATACAGAAAGACGTGGAAGGAACCGGAGACTGGTTTAAAGACACACCGGTAGACGGACCTGCTAAAGGAACAATAGATAAAGCATCATTGGGCATCTCATAGAAAGAACGAGAAAATCCGACACACCCACTTAAGTTCTTATTAACAGAACTAAAATAACTAACACCCGTGAAGGCTCTTATTTTTGTACTACCCACATGGAGGATAAAGAAGAAAATGTTAAGTCTACTGAAGAAAATGCTAAGTCTACTGAAGAAAATGTTAAGTCTACTGAAGAAAATGTTAAGTCTACTGAAGAAAATGCTAAGTCTACTGAAGAAAATGCTAAGCCTATTGAATCGGCGGCTAGTTTGCAGTACCAGATGTTATCTGTATGCCCGATAGAGGTACAGACTGAGAGTATGGAAGATGAGCGCTCTCCATTGCTGTTTAGCCAAGACGAGTACATTTCCAGTCAAGATAAGCAGGACTCTAATAGTTATGGACTTGACTCCGACCAAGGGGAACGTGAAAATAGAAGTTCTGGTCAAGGAGCAGTGGGGGTATGCTCGTCTGGACTTGACTCCGACCAAGGGGAACGTGAAAATAGAAGTTCTGGTCAAGGAGCAGTTGGTGTATGCTCGCCTGATATGGCGCCTTCTAACGATCGTGATTTGGCGCTTCCTTCTACTCAACATCAGGCACTTCCTTCTACTCAACATCAGGTTAGCCCAAATGATCGTGATTTTGGGCTAGAGGACCGTGAGTTCAGTCAGTATGGGCAAGGTTCTTTATCTTTGTCCACTATCTACTCGCAAAGTGGGACACTTTCCTCTGCCCAACTTCCGTGTGGTCAACAATATGCAGAGCCTGTCAGAGATCATGAGCTCCCGCCTTTTTCTACCGACCACAAGTCCGGATTGGCGCCTTTTTCTACCGACCACAAGTCCGGATTGGCGCCTTTTTCTACCGACCACAAGTCCGGATTGGCGCCTTTTATCACCCCCCATCTTTTCAAGTCTGGTTTGGCGCCTTTTTCTACCGAGAGAGTGAAGAAAAATAAGCTCCCGCCATTTTCTACTGCCTACAACTCCAGTTTAGCGCCATGTACCAACCCCCAACATATCAACCCCCAACAGTTGGCCCCTGTTGCTACCACCCAACATGTCATAGTCAGGTTCAATAATAATGAATTCCCGTGTTTGTCTACTGAACAGTTGCCCGATGTGGCGTGTTTGTCTACTGAACAGTTGCCCGATTTGGCGCTTCTTTCCACTCAACAACAATATGTGGAATCCACTCAACAACAATGTGACTGTACGCCTGATTTGAGGTTCCCTTCCGCTCTACAAGACTCAGTTGAGTCGGGAGAAGTCCATGAGTCTGTCCTATTATCTTCCCAGGAAACTTTGTGTAAGCCCTCGACGGATGGAGTCTCTAGTCCGATTGGTGACTATAGAGTGGAATCTCCTGCCCTACGAGAGTGTATACATGCTAGTAAGCATTCTGATGTACTATCTGTTAGTAGTGTCCCAGGGGCACTATCTGACTTTTATGTTGAGAATGTGCGATTTCCTTCTGCCCAACTAGATTGTGTAGCTGATACGGTACACACTGCCATGGAGGCATCTGTGAATGATCCACCAATCCCTTCTCGAGTAGACCAGTCTCTGCAGTTACTCGATCTGACTACTACGCTCTTCAGCGAGGGAGGGGCTAAACATGCGAAAATGAGTGTGGACGCATCGGAGGTTGAGGCTAAACATGCGAAAATGAGTGTGGGCGCATCGGAGGTTGAGCATGTTATTGTGGACGCTTCGGGGGTTAAGCATGTTAATGAGAATAGTGACACTTCTGAAACTGATATTTCTAGTGTTCAGAACACTCGAGGAGCCAATGTTCTCTCCCTTTCTAATGGTAGTTCTATGGTTGACTCTAGTGTAAATGTTTATAATGACGTTACTGATATTACAAATGTTTATAATGACGTTACTGATATTACAAATATTACTGATATTACAAATGTTTACAATGACGTTACTGATATTACCGATGTTGTGATTGTACAGGAAGACAATGATCAGTCTCTTCCTTTTTTGGAAGAGAAGGCTTGTTTGAATGTAAATGACAACTTAGTCACTGGAGCCTTGAATACATGTTCAAGGATTGAGGTATCCCGGTCTGGTGGTTTGAATACAATTTCAAGCAGAGATATGTCCCGGACTGGTGCTTTGAATACAATTTCGAGTGTAAATGTGTTCCGGAATTCAAGTGTAGATGTATCATGGAATTCCAATGTAGATGTGTCACTACAAGATGTTACTAACGTACTGCATACAAATGCAGATGTGTTACCAAAAGATAATAACGTTCTGCATACAGGTGTAGATGTGTCATTAAAAGATAATAATGTACTGCATACTAATGCGGACTTATCAAGTAATTCAAGTAATTCAATTCATTCATCTGCAGACATTGGGGTTGTTCTTAGTTCTAGTGATACCCTGATGCATTTCGCTTTGTCGAATGTTACAAGTGTCATATGTCCTATTGATACGCAGGGGTCACAGGCAACTCCTAATATTGGGCGTATTCAGGGGTCAGAGGCAACTCCTATTTTTGGGGGTATTCACGGGAATTGTTTAAGTACACCAGTTAGTGGTTCATTCCAGAATAGTTCAGCTTCCCCCAACTGGGTGACCTTGTCCAATATAGTTTGGTCTCCGTCCAACCATTGGGCAGTTGCCAAACCCAATAAAGGCTTAGGTATTCAGGACATTGGCACTGGGCAAGTAACTTCATTTGAGTATCCCTCTTTTTTAGGTGTCCCTGAGAATTCTTCCAGATGGAATGAGTGTGAGGCTCAATTTAGACACTTATTTAGTCCCCTTAATGTGAGTTCTAAAACAGATAATTTAAATTCTACAAAGGTTTGCAATTCAAGGGTTTCTGACACTCGGATGTCTTTACTACCCATAGTGCCTAGATTGGACTCTAATAGAAAGTTGTTTCTAGTTTCTGAATGTGAGGACGAGACCCGTTCTAAGAGTGATCCCAGTGGTAGTCTCCGTAGTCTCCAACAAGACTTGTCTTGTTCTAGACCTCGTAGTCCTGTTCTTAATATTCCATCTGTTAATGTTTCGACAGCCACGGGGACCTCTTATACATCTCCTGAGTGTTCTAGTGCATGTTTCACCATTCAAGAGACTTTTCAGGGTGATGATTTGACACAGTTGCTACCGAGTATTCTAAAACACTTGTCCAAAAGCAATTTACTTAATCTTACTATTACCAAAGACATGGTTAGGTCTGAAGGTCGGGACTCGGATATTAGGAATACAGACCCTCCATCTAATTCTGACACAGCAAACATGAATAGGAATCCATCATTTATATCTGAGTCAGTGAACCCACAGCCACATTCCTTGGCAGCAGACTTAAATGTAGACCTTGAAACTGTCTGTGATCGTAATGCTGACCATGTAGATTTACGGATGAGCCCAAATTTAGTGGACTCTTGTGAGGGTCATGAAGTCATTATAGAGGAGCATGATCTCATGGTTTGCCATGGAGATTTACGGGTGAGCCCAGGTTTAACAGACTCCAGTGGAGATGAAGAAGTTAGTGATACGAATGAGGTTTTACACCTACAGTTGAGCCCAGATTCTTGTGAACAGTTTAGCCCAGGATCGTGCCATGTTAATGCACCGGATGAAGGTATGATCCATTGCGCAAGTATGGTAACACATGAGGTTGAACCTGCCTTATGCCTTGACACTTTATCCCCTAAGGATATGGAAGGTATGGAGTTATGTGATACTGATCAAAATGTAGATTCAGTTAATGATAAGACCCAGTGTACTCATAGTTTTGGGCCTGCACCTTATCCCTCTGGTGCGATGGGGTGCATTTCCACCACTTCTACGCCTTGTCCTTCTCTTGTGATTGGGCGTAGTTCTACCACCTTCACTGTTGGTACTAGTCCTCGAATTCTGGAGAGTAGTATATGTGAGGGTAGTAATGGGGGTGGAATAACGGCGAGTCATTCTTGTTTCCAAGGTCTTGGAAACAACAATTGTGAGATACGGATGAATCCTATTAGTTTACCTACTCCCAGTAGTATTAGTTGTCCTTTAAATAGTGTTACTGTTAGTCACCAAGCTCCCAATCCTAATTCCACGATAGCAGAACATCATCAAGCTCCCTCAAGTTATTCTGGAATGGCGGAACCTTTTTCCCTTCCTGTGGATAGTGAAATTATGTTCTTCCTTCATGAACATGAGTCTTACAATCCGTTCCTTTTGTCAGGTGCTTCTCCATGCCGGGTGAATTTGAACGGACCTTCCATCCATGTACAACCAAGTATTGTAAGCGAATGCAAACCATTGGTGTTTAAGTTGGAAAGGTTGTTGATGGTGTACAAGAGCATTGAACTAGACAATCTATACTTACTAGCTTGTTTATCTTTGCATATTGTTCCCAAAGGATTGCGATGGAATAGGTTTCCAAATAGAACTGTGGCTGATTCCAGATTACACCAGGAGTTAAGCAAGTTATTTAATGAAGCAGGGTTGTCTTCCCTTCATGTTATTCGTGAGGACAATTGTGCCAAGTTGTTGGATCTCAAGTCTAAGATTGAGTCTCTTAACTCCTCCATTCTTCAACACCCTCAATTTATGTTTATAAAACCCCTATATGATTCCATCTCTGCCAAACTTTCCAGACATACAGCCACTATCATAGCTCGAAAGAAACAAAAGTTGGATAGAGACATTTCCCAGTACAAATGTAACTCTGCCTATCCCATCAAAATCTTTGTGGATAAGTCTATCCAGTCTGGAACTGTACCACCGGATTACCGTATGAATCCTCGTCATGGTTTCTTTCAGAATACTACTGGAAGGTATAATGATAAGGGTGTTAGCAGCAAGAGTAGTTATTTTCAAAAGTCCTCAAATTTAACTAGATACCCCAGAGCACGACGAGTCTTTCCTCAGAAAACAGGGTCTTGTTTTGATGGGGTAGGACCCAGTTCCCATTAAGCAAATCTTCAGGTTCTGCTCCTCATTCTTCGGTTCATCCTTCGTTTCATTCGTCATCTTTTCATCCTTCTTCTCCTGGTTCTTCTCTTAGGTCTTCTTCCGGTTCTTTTCCTCCTCCATCGCGGTCTTTTCCTCCTCCATCGCATCCTTCGTCGTCATTTCATCCTTCTTCTCTCAGGTCTTCTTCTAGTTCTTTTCCTCATCCTTCTTCTCTCAAGTCTTGCACATCTGCTTCTATAGGTCCGTCCTCTGGTTCCGGGGTCTATAGCACCCCTTCTAACCTTCTGTGTTGTGTTTCCTCTACCTCGACTTCTTGCCCTACCTCTGTATCATCTACCTCGACTTCTTGCCCTACCTCTTTAGTTGCTTCTTCCATGTCTAATTCCCCGAACTTACCGGATTTTAATGGACGAAGGTCAGGTGGGGATAGGTTGAATCCTTCTGATGTTAGTTATTTTAGTTCTGTTAATAAGAACTTAAGTGGGTGTGTCGGATTTTCTCGTTCTTTCTATAAGATGCCCAATGATGCTTTATCTATTGTTCCTTTAGCAGGTCCGTCTACCTCTTTGTCTTTAAACCAGTCTCCGGTTCCTTCCACGTCTTTCTGTGTTTCCTCTGCGGCTCATCAAGTTAGTCCTTTGCTGTCTCCAGTAGTTCGAAGACCTTCGGCAGAAGTCCAAAGGTCTTCGATGGGTATTCAAAAAACTTCTGTCATCCAGGACCAGTCTGATATTCCCCAGGGTCCTTCCTCTCCTTCAGGTAGTCGGGCCTTTACTAGTATGCTAGCAGCTCAGGGGCAGTCTCCTGCTGAATGTGGACTGCTGGCAGCTCAGGGGCAGTCTCCTGCTGGATTTGAACCTTCTTCTATGGGTCCACAGCCTTTTTTAGATGTGTCAACACAGAAGTTGCGCCCTGTATGTTCAAAGTTTATGACACCAGGGACGACTCTGTTTCCAGCGGGAGATCTTCCTTCCAAGAGAAGAGGGTTGGGAAAAATTGGGTACAGGATTCCACCCAGACACATTCTAACCAGAAGCAGTTACAAGTGAATGGTTGTGATACCCCTTATCAGGAGCAGTTACAAGTGAATTATCAGGAGCAGTTACAAGTGAATGATTTTGGTACCCCCCTTGAAATCCCTCGGAATAGCATGGGTAGTTGTTCCACTGTGTTCAATTTATCAGGAAAAGTGTTGTCGGAACACCATTTAAAAGTTTTGAGTAAGGGCCATTCATTTGTGCCAGCTCAAAGAGCCAATTTACCCAATTTACTTATAGATTTAAGGCTGTTTGCCAGGAAGTTAAATCTTCAGGTTTTGTTAGGTGACACTGATGTTGTTGGGTCAACTATTGACTCACAACATGATGAAGGAGATGACTCACTTAATGCTGAAGGAAATGATGCAGTCACGTTAGGAGTTATGGATGTCACTAATAGATCGTCTGGAGGGGTTGATAGTGGTAGTCGTTCCATGGGTTCCATGGGAAGGACCAATTTTAGACTTGATGGTTCCATATTACGTAAAAAGAGTTTATTCAATCCTCCCCTTCATAACTCCATTTCTGCCTTTATGAGAGTATGTGAACATGATTTAAGGCGTTTACTTAATTCTGATTGCCATGAAAAATGGTTCAATCTTACCTATCCGGAGAAGGTAGCTCTTAATGAGTTAGTTAGTGATAAAAACTTACGGATTATGAAAGCTGATAAGGGGACGGGAATAGTTTTAATGCGTCAAGATGACTATATTGCTAAGATTGAAGAGACATTGCAAAATGATGATTTTTATGAACGAGTCTCTTTACAGACAGTAGAGGATAGTTTTGTTGCGATAGATGAGTCCCTTAGAGCGTTAGTTAGGAACCATGATATTTCTCATGAGGAATTTATGTTTATGCATACTGCTCATCCGTGTTTAGGGAAACTTTTTGGTATTCCCAAAATTCATAAAAATGCAGTTAACCCTCCTTTTCGTTTTATTATCTCTAATAATAAAACCAAGACTGAACGTATTGCGCAATTTGTAGATCATGTTCTCAATCCCATAGCCCAGTCTAGTCCGTTTTATATTAAGGACTCTTGGGACTTCCTTAACAAACTTTACTGTGCCAAAGCTAATGGGAAAAATAGAATTTTAGTCACACTTGATGTTGTGGCATTATACACAAGTATTCCCCATTTAGAAGGGCTTAATTATGTAAAACACTTTTTACACAAGTTTGTTAAGTTACCTAAATCTAGAATTGATACGTTGTACGCTCTTATGTCATTAGTTTTAGACAATAATTTTTTTCATTTCAACAATATTGTATACAAACAGGTAAGGGGAGTGGCCATGGGCACCAAAATGGCACCAGCATTTGCCAATGTGGTGCTCAGTGAGTGGGAGCTTGATACTCTTGTTCATCTTCCGGGATTTGAACTCACGGAACATTATTGTCGGTTTATTGACGACATTTTTTTCATGTGGAAAGGGACCGTTAGGCAACTTAAGTTATTTGTTGAGTCGTTGTCTGCCAGTATTGGATTTTTGCAGTTTGTTGTAGCAGATCAGGGTCCCACCATTCACTTTTTAGATACTACCCTATCTATTCAGGAGACGTCAGGAAATCTTTCCTCCAATATTTTTAGAAAAGAGACTTATAGAAACAGTTATTTAGATTTTAATAGTCAGCATCCGGGCTTTATGAAAAAGAATGTTGTGAAGGGTCAGTTTGTTAGATTGTCACGGTTGATTAGTGAAGATAGTGAATTTGAAGTTGAGTGTAACTTCTTGTCATCTTTATTTTTACAGAAAAATTACCCAGCAAGATTAGTTTACAACATTAGAGATGAAATTAGACAACGTAGGCATTGTACATTCAAACCTATCTTGTTGAATGGGTTTAAGAGTTCGAAACTTCCCTCAAACATTTATGATGATGACAATTGGGGTTGTAGCTTTGCATTACCCATTAGTAGGGACATGCATAGCATTAGAAGTATTGTGAATAATAATTGGAGGATCTTGAGTAGTGATAACTCTATTAGAGATATGTTGGGACCAGCTCCTAAGTTTTCGTTTAAAAAAACCAGAACCTTTAAATCAC
>NC_056733.1:4365002-4372502 GCF_019279795.1 Protopterus annectens | reverse complement strand
AGATTCCTGGAAATTATAAACTCAAATGCTATGGAACAACTAGTCACCACTCCCGCAAGAGGGGACAACATACTAGACCTGATCATTACCAACATGGGGAGTCTATGCTCCACACCAGAAGTATATCCCTCATTGGTAAGATCAGACCATAAATTAATTTCACTGGATGTCCACATCCCAACCCCAGCCCAGAAAACCACAGTGAAAAACTTCTCAAAAGTGAACTTCTCACTTCTCAAAACCGAAGTGGAATCCTTCAAGGCCCCAGGGCCAGTGGAAACTACAGCCCAAACTGCAGAATCCTATATAAATGCATTCTACGGACATCTCCAGGAATGCATGGATCATGCTATCCGAAACAAAACCAAGACCCATTCATCCAAAGGCAGGCGTCCAGTCTGGTGGACCCCTGCCATAAATAAACTGTACAACAGAAGGAGGAAGCTACTACATGATAGAGCAAAATCCCTAATAGGGAAGGCATCTCTGATCAGTACTAGCAAAAAAATTACGATCCCTCATACAATCCTCCAAGGCCAGCTTCGACAGAAAAATTGCACAGGACACCAAAGACAATCATAAGGCTTTTTTCAGTTATGTTAGAAACCTGGGATGCAACTCCCAGACTTGTTCTGAGCTGATTCTAAACGACAAAAAATACACTGAACCCACAGACATTGCCAATATCCTGGCAGACAGGTTCAGTGCAAACTTCTCCACCCCCTCCCCCCCAAAAGAGCAAATATCTATCCTGGCAGAGGGCTGCCTCCCAAACATCTCAGATGCTCAGGTGAAGGCTGCCCTCTCCAAAGCAAAAAACACTGCTTCCATGGGACCTGATGGCGTCCCAGGTTGCGTCCTACATGAACTACAAGAGGAACTAATCCCTCAAAGAAAACAGCTATACAATCTCAGCCTCACTACAGGATATGTGCCCACAGAATGGCGTACAGCAACAGTGGTCCCACTCCACAAAGGTGGAGCCTCTACGGACCCTGGAAACTATCGCCCCATAAGCCTGACTAGCTTAGTCTGCAAGGCCATGGAGAAGATCATCATGGAGCTCATAAACAAAGACATTGGGGACCTACAGACACTAGATCCTACCCAGTTCGGCTTTGTTAAGGGCAGATCCTGCCTTTTGAACCTGGTTGACTTCTTTGAAACAGTCACCAAAGCCATAGATGAAGGGAAGGTAGTCCATACAGCCTATCTGGACCTTGCAAAGGCATTTGACACAATACCCCAACTCAGGCATCATAGATAAGCTATCCAGCTTAAATATAAACCCCTATGTCACAAGATGGGTCGCAAACTGGCTCAAAGACAGAACCCACAGAGTGAGAGTTGCTGGAGCCATGTCAGACTCGAAACCGGTCACAAGTGGCGTCCCACAGGGTTCTGTCCTGGGACCACTTTTGTTCGGTATATACTTTTCCGAGGTACAGGCAAACATGGGAGGACTAGGGCTCACCAAGTTCGCAGACGACTGCAAACTGGGCGCCATAATCAACTCTCCAGCTGACACAAACATCCTTCAAAAAGGTCTCACAGAGACAGATAACTGGTGCCAGCGCCATGGTTTAAAGCTAAATGCCAAAAACGATAGTCATACCCTTTGGCAAAACAATGTGCCCACAAATTACCACATAGGCGGAAACCCATTAAGTACAGAGAAAGTTATTAGGGACCTGGGGACCCAAGTTGATAGCAATCTCTCCTTTGAAAACCACATTGCCAAAGTAGTTAGAAAGACCTTCTACATAGCCCACCTCATCACGAAGGGTTTCACATCTAGATCAAGAGAGGTAATCATGCCCCTTTATTCATCCCTCATCAGGCCCATCATAGAATACAATGCCCCTTTTGGAATGTACCTTACCCGACACCTGCAGCAATTAGAAAGACCCCAAAAGTATCTCACCGGGTCTCAAACAGATGCCATATGCTGCTCGGTTAAAAAAACTCCAGCTCTACTCAGTTGCATACCGCCTACTTCGAGGCGATCTATGCCTGACATACAAAGCTATGTCAAATCTAGAATTAATGGACATGCTCCACCTCAGTAAATCTAAATCCCTTAGAGCCACACGCTCGAGGGACTTGAACTTTTAGTTATGTACTTACCATAACTTCAGATGTTTGGGATCCATCTCGCCTACATTCTGTACTGATGGGCTCGGAGCCGATCCCTCGGCTCCGACTCGGCACGCTATGCTATAGAGCGAGGCCTCTTATTGGCTGAGCTATTTCTTATCCCAGGATGCACCATCACTAATCCCCCAGATCTTGTTTGTCCGCATTCATGCACACATGCACAACTTGTTTATATAACATTGTTAGATGTTTCAAGATGAAACAGGATTCGGACCTTCTGATATCCTCTGATCTCCAAGGAAGGGGGAAGGAGAGTGGGTTATTAGGAATGTAGGCGAGATGGATCCCAAACATCTGAAGTTATGGTAAGTACATAACTAAAAGATGTTATGTGATCCTATCTCGCCTACATTCTGTACTGATGGGACAGCGTCCCTAGCACCTAAATCCTGGGTGGCTCATTGGAAAACACTCCTGAGCACTGTGGAACCAAATGAAGCTCGTCCTCTAGATGCCACATCCAATTTGTAGTGGGAAATGAAAGTGTGCGTGGAAGACCACGTAGCTGCAGCACAAATGTCACTAATGGCAAGCTTAGAATGAAATGCTATCGAAGTAGCCATAGCCCTTGCAGAATGAGCTTTGACAGAGGTGGTAAGCTCTTTGTTAGAATAGGAATAAGCTTGAGTAATACAGTCCCTGATCCATTTGGCAATAGTGACCTTTGTGACAGCTTTGCCCAATTTATTGTCTGCAAAGGATACAAACAACTGATCTGTTTTCCTTGTTTGTTTGGTCCTGTCTAAATAAAACGCATTGCCTGTGGACATCTAGTGTGTGGAATATGAATTCCGCTTTATTAGAATATTTTGGAAAAGACTGGAAGTTCTAACGATTGTTGTAAGCAGAAACTGGAACAAACTTTAGGGACAAAGGAAGGATTTGGCCTGAGAGATGCTCTGTCTTTGTGAAAACCAAGTACGGGTTTTACTGACAAAGCTTGAAGCTCTGAAACTCTTCTGGCAGAAGTAATCGCCACCAGAAAAGCAGTCTTCCATGATAGAAACTTTAGATCACATGTAGCCGGTTCAAAGGGAGAGGAAGTTAAGGCCAGTAACACCACATCGAGATCCCATGGAGGTGCAGGATGAGAAATTGGAGGTCTTAACAGAGCAGCACCTTTCAAGAAGGTCTTACACAATCTGTTGCTCATTAAAGGTGGGTTTACAGATTCGTGAAAATTGGAAATCGTTGCCAATTGGACCTTGATGGTAGAGACTGAAGAGCCTTGATTGAAAAGAGAAGTTAAAAATTTTAGTACTTCTGCCACGGGAATAGAGATGGGATTCAGACCCCGGAGTTGAGCCCAAATAGCAAATCTTTTCCATTTGCTAGAATACAGTTTCTTTGTAGCAGACTTATGGGCCGAAGATAATGTGTGTACAACCTCTGGATCCAATGTATGACTCCTGACTATAGTCGGAAGAGGAGGAGCCAAGCAGTCAATTTTAAGGTGTACAGGGACTGGTGGAATAGTCCCGACTGATGAACCAAAAGGTCTGGGATCTGATCCAGGAACCACGGACCTTCCAGAGCATATTTCCGAAGGTAGGGAAACCATACTTGACGAGGCCAGTAAGGAGCAACTAAGATCATTTTGCTCCCCAAGAGAGATGCCTTTTGGATCACCCTGGGGAGAAGAGGAACTGGAGGGAAGGCATAAAGCAAGCCGGTGGGCCAAGGACGGGCTAGTGTGTCCATGGGGCTCTTCCCCGGAACCGGGGTTAGAGAGAAGAATTCTTTGCACTTCGCATTTAAAGGAGTTGCGAAGGGTCGCACCACGGAACTCCCCATTTGCTGAAAATCTGACTTGCCACTGTCATGTTCAGAGACCATTCGTGAGGAAAGAGGATGGTTCTGCTCAGTCTGTCGGCTATCACATTGGACTTGCCCGGTATATGAGTAGCCACTAGAAAGCGTTTGGTCGAGATTGCCCATTCCCAAACTCTCATGGCTTCTCTGCAAAGAGGATAGGATCTGGTCCCTCCCTGTTTGTTCAGGTACCAGACAACTGACATGTTGTCTGAGTGAACGGCAATTACGCCCTGAGGGAGATAATCGTGAAGGGCTTGAAGGGACAGAAGTACTGCCCCTCATTTCTAGTATGTTGATATGAAGTAGGGTCTCTTCCGGGTGCCATTTGCCTTGGACTGACCTGCCCAGGGAATGCCCCCCCCCACCCCATCTGGGAGGCGTCCGTGGTCAAAGTGGCCGCAGGAGGAGGTGGAACAAAGGGTCGTCCCTGATCCAAATTGGAGGGCACTAGCCACCAGCGAAGGTCCCGTTTGCATGTTTCCGTGATCCATATGAGGTGACTGAGAGGGAGTTCCTGAAAGCACCACTGAGCTGACAGAAGCCACTGGAGAATTCTCATGTGCAACCTTGCCAAGGGGACTAGAAGAACCGTGGCGGACATGGATCCCAATAGCTGCAGGACCATCCTGGCTGGGGCTTTGGACCTGGGAAGTAAGGCTCGAACTTGAGTCTGTATGGTTTGTATCCTGTCTGTAGGTAGATAGACCCGCATTTGGTTTGAGTCCATCTCTACCCCTATGAATCTTATTCGTTGAGATGGCAGCAACACAGACTTTGGCCAATTGAAGGTGATTCCAAGGGAACTGCCCAGTAATATAGTGGCTTGAAGGCTCCGCAGTAGTAGATGCTTGGAGGTGGCAGTTAGGAGCCAGTCGTCTAGATACGGAAACACCTGGAATCCTAGACTTCTCAGGTGAGCAGTCACGACTGCCAAGCACTTGGTGAAAACCCTAGGGGCTGTGGTGAGACCAAAGGGCAGCGCGCGGAACTGAAAATGACTGCCTCCTAGGCTGAAGCGCAGATGTCTCCTGGACGCTTGATGTACCATGATATGGTAATAAGCGTCCTTGAGATCTATGGAGCACATCCAAACACCTTTCTCCAGCAATGGGATAATGGTTTGTAGGGTGACCATTTGGAACTTGGACTTTCTGACTGAACGGTTTAGAATGCTGAGGTCCAAAATGGGCCTCGAGTCCCCGGTCTTTTTTGGTACCAAAAAGAATCTTAAGTCCCTAATCCGATCTGGTCTGCAGGGACCGGTTGGATGACTCCTTTTTGCAGCAGCTTTGAAACTTCCGAGGCTGCAGTATCCCGTTGACTGGGTGGCGGGTCCGGGATTTTTTTGGACTGAGGTGGGGATGAGAGAATGGGATGGTGTAACCTCCGGCGATAATCAAGCACCCATCGGTGCTGAGTGATACCCCCAGGCTTTTAGGTGCTTGACGACCCCCGACTGGCTCCGGAGCTGCACAGTCAGGCAATCCCTCAGGGACTGTGAAAGGCTGGAGAGCCACGAAAGGACTCGTGGTCTCCAGTGTTGCGAGGGCCTCTGCCGCCTCTGGGGCGCCTTCCGGAAGAATTTCCCCCTCCCTGCCTCTGGAAGGAAATCCTCCTGCTGAGAGGGGTAAGGCTTCTGAGATCTGGAACCATTTTCCTCCTCTTTTAGCCTTGGGATAAGGCCGAAGGGAGTGGAAAATCGTGCTCTGACAGTCAGAGTCTTACCCTCCTGTTCGCAGCGGGTTAGTGTGTCCTTTACCTTAGATCCGAACAGGGAGGACCCATCAAAGGGGGAGTCGGCAAAGGAAGACTTAAAGGCCTCCGCAAAATGACACAGGCGGAGCCAGGCTTGTCTCCGTAGAGCAATGCCTGTACCCGCCGCTCTACTACGCCTTGGCCGCATAAGAAATGAGCCTCATGGACGAGTTTGAAATGGATGACAATGTAGCCAGCTGAGAGCCAACCGTCTGGGCCAGCTCCTCAAGCAGGTTACCCAAGAGGGTATTGGATAGTTCTTTAATCAGATCCCTCTGAAATCTAGTAAAGTGCGTAAGGTAGTTCAAGGACCTTAATGTAAAGGCCGTTGATCTCAGGGTGCGCTTTCCGTACCGATCCATGCTCCTAGACTCCTTATTAGGAGGATGGACGGACGTCGAAGCCCTCTGCTACATCTTGCTGGGTAGCAGATGCCACCACCAAAGCATCTACAGCCACACCTTTAGTTAGAAACTCTTTTTCAGGGGTGCGAGAGGAACTTATTCGGACGAGCAGGCACGGTTCCACAAGTCTGGGTGTTCCCACGCCGACAGATCAAATCAGAGCTCATCAAGGGCGGAGTCACCCAGGAGGCGGAGTGCTGAGCCCCGAAGGCCTTCAGGAACACTGACTCATCAGCAGAAGGAGGTTTGGACTGCCAGCCGCCTCGTTGTTTTAGGGCTTCCAGGATGTCTTCAAAGGAGACATCATCCGAGGACGACTTAGGGACCCCTCTGCATCATCAAGATCAGTGTCTGATGTAGAGACTCATCAGGAGTCAATGTGCTTCCTCTTGCGATCTCTTCCTGGGGGTTCTTCGAAGAGGCTTCAGAAGGACCTCCAGGAGGGGGAGAAACCCCAGCGGGGTATCTTCAGGCCCGGGGCTCCGCTGTCTAAGGACAGGGGACTGCCAAAGACCCAGTCTCGGTATGCAGGGAAGGAGCTGGGAGACCGTGGAGGTAGCCAGGAAGATTTGGCTAACGCACTCCTCATAGCCCTGAAGGCGGGAACCACCAGAACCCTGGGAGGTCCCACCTCCGTGGCCATGACAGTGGGCGGCACTCCCGCCGACGCACCAAGAGGAGATTTGGGACCGAAAACATCAATCCCGGCACCCCGAGGGCCGACGGAAGAAGTCCGTGTACTGAACTCCGACCCAAGAGCGAGGTTGGAGTAAGGGTCGGCCCGACCCTAAAACCTCCATTGGTTCCACCAGCACCGGCTCAGCGGTGCCGAGGCTGTTGGAGGAGGAACCATAGTAGGGAAGTGGACCATCGGCTCCGAGCGAATGGGCGGAGCAAAACAGCTTTTGGAACACCGGAGACTGGAAGAGTCTTAGGAGCACCCTGTCGATGTCCGAATCAGACATCTTGGATGATCTGGAGGATACCGATCGGGTCCGAACCGATTTCTCCATCGGCTCCAAAGGACTCTGGGACCGGCTCCGAATGGATTCTACCACTATCGATAAGGACTTCGGCTCCGAAGGGGAAGAGTCTGAGCCGGTAACCCTTATCAGCTCCAATATCAGTGGAGCCGATGAAGGTGACCCGCCTCTCGATGCCCCAGTCCTCGGCTCCGAAACCAGAAACTCCGAAGTCTGTGGAGCCGATGGAGAAGTCTGCCTAGGGTTTTTGGCAGTCGGGTCCGACTGACTGGTCGGAGCCGACGCTTTCTTCTTTTTTGAAGGAGAGGGTGACGAAGATAAAGCTTCCTCGAAGGATGGCTTGATTAACCCCTTAAGGATTAATTTGTTTTTCCTCTCCTGGAGGA